>NW_027478672.1:584415-737798 GCF_051014685.1 Ptiloglossa arizonensis
ACATACCTTTGTAATCGGTCGAGTTTCTACTTTCAGATGCAACAGGAATTTCTCGAGTTCGGCAATCCGTTCGCGAGATATGGGAGTTTGAAGTTAAGGAATGGTTGAGAAACCATCAAAATTTTCGCAAGTGTGATACTCGAAACCAATAACTGGAATGGCCTAGGGGAAAAGTACACACACCATTGTAATGGGGCGAGTTTCTAATTTCAGATGCAACAGGAATTCCTCGAGTTCGTCAATCCGTTCGCGAGATATGGGTGTTTGAAGGTAAGGAATGGTTGAGAAACCATCAAAATTTTCGCTGGTCTGATATTCGAAACCAATAACTGGAATGGCCTAGGGCAAAAATACACATACCTTTGTAATCGGGCGAGATTCTGGTTTCTGATGCAACAGGAATTTCTCGAGGTCGTCAGCCGTTGGCGACATATGGGAGTTTGAAGTTAAGGAATGGTTGAGAAACCAACAAAATTTTCGCAAATCTGATACTCGAAACCAAGAACTACAAAGGCTTAGGGGAAAAATACACATACCTTTGTAATCGGTCGAGTTTCTACTTTCAGATGCAACAGGAATTTCTCGAGTTCGGCAATCCGTTCGCGAGATATGGGAGTTTGAAGTTAAGGAATGGTTGAGAAACCATCAAAATTTTCGCAAGTGTGATACTCGAAACCAATAACTGGAATGGCCTAGGGGAAAAGTACACACACCATTGTAATGGGGCGAGTTTCTGCTTTTAGATGCAACAGGAAGTTCTCGAGTTCGTCAATCCGTTCGCGAGACATGGGAGTTTGAAATTAAGAAATGTTTGAGAAACCATCAAAATTTTCGCAATTCTGATGCTACAAACGAATAACTCGAATGACCTAGGGGAAAAGTACACACACCATTGTAATGGGGCGAGTTTCTACTTTCTGATGCAACAGGAATTCCTCGAGTTCGTCAATCCGTCCGCGAGATATGGGAGTTTGAAATTAAGGAACGGTTGAGAAACCTTCAAAATTGTCGCAAGTCTGATACTCGAAACCAAGAACTACAAAGGCTTAGTGGAAAAATACACATACCTTTGTAATCGGTCGAGTTTCTACTTTCAGATGCAACAGGAATTTCTCGAGTTCGGCAATCCGTTCGCGAGATATGGGAGTTTGAAGTTAAGGAATGGTTGAGAAACCATCAAAATTTTAGCAATTCTGATGCTAGAAACGAATAACTGGATTAACCTAGGGGAAAAGTAGACACACCATTCTAATCGGTCGAGTTTCTACTTTCAGATACAACAGGAATTTCTCGAGTTCGTCATTCCGTTCGCGAGATATGGGTGTTTGAAGGTAAGGAATGGTTGAGAAACCATCAAAATTTTCGCTGGTCTGATATTCGAAACCAATAACTGGAATGGCCTAGGGCAAAAATACACATACCTTTGTAATCGGGCGAGATTCTGGTTTCTGATGCAACAGGAATTTCTCGAGTTCCTCAATCCGTTCGCGAGATATGGGAGTTTGAAGTTAAGGAATGGTTGAGAAACCATCAAAATTTTGGCAATTCCGATGCTAGAAACGAATAACTGGAATGACCTAGGGGAAAAGTACACACACCATTGTAATCGGTCGAGTTTCTACTTTCAGATGCAACAGGAAATAATCGAGTTCGTCAAACCGTTCTCGAGATATGGGAGTATGATGTTAAGGAATGCTTGAGAAACCATCAAAATTTTCGCAAGTCTGATACTCGAAACCATTAACTACAATGGCCTAGGGGAAAAATACACACACCGTTGTAATCGGGAGAGTTTCTACTTTCAGATGCAACAGGAATTTCTCGGATTCGGCAATCCGTTTGCGAGATATGTGAGTTTCAAGTTAAGGAACGCTTGAGAAATCATCAACATTTGCGCAAGTCTGATACGTGAAACCAATAACTACAAAGGCCTAGGGGAAAAATACACATACCTATGTAATCGGGCGAGTTTCTACTTTCGGCTGCAACAGGAATTTCTCGAGTTCGTCGATCCGTTCGCGAGATATGGGAGTTTGAAGTTAAGGAATGGTCGAGAAACCATCAAAATTTTCGCAAGTCTGATACTCGAAACCAATAACTACTATGCCCTAGGGCAAAAATACACATACCGTTGTAAGCGGACGAATTTCTGGTATCAGATGCAACAGGAATTTCTCGAGTTCGTCAATCCGTTCGCGAGATATGGGAGTTTGAAGTTAAGTAATGGTTGAGAAACCATCAAAATTCTCGCAATTCTGATGCTAGAAACGAATAACTGGAATGCCCTAGGGGAAAAGTACACACACCACTCTAATCGGTCGAGTTTCTACTTTCAGATGCAACAGGAAATAATCGAGTTCGTCAATCCGTTCGCGAGATATGGGTGTTTGAAGGTAAGGAATGGTTGAGAAACCATCAAAATTTAGGCAATTCCGATGCTAGAAACGAATAACTGGAATGACCTAGGGGAAAAGTACACACACCATTATAATCGGTCGAGTTTCTACTTTCAGATGCAACAGGAAATAATTGAGATCGTCTATCCGTTCCCGAGATATGGGAGTTTGAAGTTAGGGAATGCTTGAGATACCATCAAAATTTTCGCAAGTCTGATACTCGAAACCAATAACTACTATGGCCTAGGGGAAAAATACAGATACCTTTGTAATCGGGCGAGTTTCTACTTTCAGGTGCAACAGGAATTTCTCGAGTTCGTCAATCCGTTCGCGAGATATGGGAGTTTGAAGTTAAGTAATGGTTGAGAAACCATCAAAATTCTCGCAATTCTGATGCTAGAAACGAATAACTGGAATGCCCTAGGGGAAAAGTACACACACCACTCTAATCGGTCGAGTTTCTACTTTCAGATGCAGCAGGAATTTCTCGAGATCGTCAATCCGTTCGCGAGATATGGGAGTTTGAATTTAAGGAATGGTTGAGAAACCATCAAAATTTTGGCAATTCCGATGCTTGAAACGAATAACTGGAATGACCTAGGGGAAACGTACACACACCATTGTAATCGGTCGAGTTTCTACTTTCAGATGCAACAGGAAATAATCGAGTTCGTCAATTCGTTCCCGAGATATGGGAGTTTGATGTTAAGGAATGCTTGAGAAACCATCAAAATTTTCGCAAGTCTGATACTCGAAACCAATAACTACTATGGCCTAGGGGAAAAATACACATACCTATGTAAACGGGCGACTTTCTACTTTCAGAAGCAACAGGAATTTCTCGAGTTCGTAAATCCGTTCGCGAGATATGGGAGTTTGAAGTTAAGGAATGGTTGAGAAACCATCAAAATTTTGGCAATTCCGATGCTAGAAACGAATAACAGGAACGACCTAGGGGAAAAGAACACACACCATTGTAATCGGTCGAGTTTCTACTTTCAGATGCAACAGGAAATAATCGAGTTAGTCAATCCGTTCCCGAGATATAGGAGTTTGATGTTAAGGAATGCTTGAGAAACCATCAAAATTTTCGCAAGTCTGATACACGAAACCAATAACTACAATGGCCTAGGGGAAAAATAAACATACCTATGTGAACGGGCGACTTTCTACTTTCGGCTGCAACAGGAATTTCTCGAGTTCGTCGATCCGTTCGCGAGATATGAGAGTTTGAAGTTAAGGAATGGTTGAGAAACCATCAAAATTTTCGCAAGTCTGATACTCGAAACCAATAACTACTATGCCCTAGGGCAAAAATACACATACCGTTGTAAGCGGACGAGTTTCTGGTTTCAGATGCAACAGGAATTTCTCGAGTTCGTTAATCCGTTCGCGAGATATGGCAGTTTGAAATTAAGGAATGGTTGAGAAACCATCACAATTTTCGCAAGTCTGATACTCGAAACCAATAACTACAAAGGCCTAGGGGAAAAATACACATACCATTGTAATCGGACGAGTTTCTGGTTTCAGATGCAACAAGAATTTATGGAGTTCTTCAATCCGTTCGCGAGATATGGGAGTTTGAAGTTAAGGAATGGTTGAGAAACCATCAATATTTTCGCAAGTCTGATACTCGAAACCAATAACTACTATGGCCTAGGGCAAAAATACACATACCTTTGTAATCGGACGAGTTTCTGGTTTCAGATGCAACAGGAATTTATCGAGTTCGTAAATCCGTTCGCGAGATATGGGAGTTTGAAATTAAGGAACGGTTGAGAAACCATCAAAATTTTCGCAAGTCTGATATTCGAAACCAATAACTACAAAGACTTAGGGGAAAAATACACATACCGTTGTAATCGGGAGAGTTTCTTCTTCCAGATGCAACCGGAATTTCTCGTGTTGGTCAATCCGTTCGCGTAATATGGGAGTTTGAAGTTAAGGAATGGTTGAGAAACCATCAAAATTTTCGCAAGTCTGATACTCGAAACCAATAACTACAAAGGCCTAGGGGAAAAATACGCATACCTTTGTAATCGGGCGAGTTTCTACTTTCAGATGCAACAGGAATTTCTCCAGCTCGTCAATCCGTTCGCGAGATATGGGAGCTTGAAATTAAGGAACGGTTGAGAAACCATCAAAATTTTCGCAAGTCTGATACTCGAAACCAATAACTACAAAGGCTTAGGGCAAAAATTCACATACCGTTGTAATCGGGAGAGCTTCTTCTTCCAGATGCAACCGGAATTTCTCGTGTTCGTCAATCCGTTCGCGAGATATGGGAGTTTGAAGTTAAGGAATGGTTGAGAAACCATCAAAATTGTCGCAATTCTGATGCTAGAAACGAATAACTGGAATGCCCTAGGGGAAAAGTACACACACCACTCTAATCGGTCGAGTTTCTACTTTCAGATGCAACAGGAAATAATCGAGTTCGTCAATCCGTTCGCGAGATATGGGTGTTTGAAGGTAAGGAATGGTTGAGAAACCATCAAAATTTAGGCAATTCCGATGCTAGAAACGAATAACTGGAATGACCTAGGGGAAAAGTACACACACCATTGTAATGTAGCGAGTTTCCACTTTCAGATGCAACAGGAATTCCTCGAGTTCGTCAATCCGTTCGCGAGATATGGGAGTTTGAAGTTAAGGAATGGTTGAGAGACCATCACAATTTTCGCAAGTCTGATACTCGAAACCAATAACTACTATGGCCTAGGGGAAAAATACACGTACCTTTGTAATCGGGCGAGTTTCTACTTTCAGATGCAACAGGAATTTCTCGAGTATGTCAATCCGTTCGCGTGATATGGGTGTTTGAAGTTAAGGAATGGTTGAGAAACCATCAAAATTTTCGCAATTCTGATGATAGAAACGAATAACTGGAATGACCTAGGGGAAAAGTACACACACCATTGTAATCGGCCGAGTATCTACTTTCAGATGCAACAGGAATTTCTCGAATTCGTCAACCGTTCGCGAGATATCGGAGTTTGAAGTTAAGGAATGGTTGAGAAACCAACAAAATTTTCGCAAGTCTGATACTCGAAACCAATAACTACTACGGCCTAGGGCAAAAATACACATACCATTGTAATCGGACGAGTTTCTGTTTCAGAAGCAACAGGAATTTCTCGAGTTCGTCAATCCGTTCGCGAGATATGGGTGTTTGAATTTAAGGAATGGTTGAGAAACCGTCAATGTTTTCGCAAGTCTGATACTCGAAACCAATAACTACAATGGCCTAGGGGAAAAATACACATAGCGTTGTAATCGGGCGAGCTACTGATTTCAGGTGCAATAGGAATATCTCGAGTTCGTCAATCCGTTCGCGAGATATGGGAGTTTGAAGTTAAGGAATGGTTGAGAAACCATCCAAATTTTCGCAAGTCTGATACTCGAAACCAATAACTACAATGGCCTAGGGGAAAAAAATACACATAGCGTCGTAATCGGGAGAGTTTCTGTTTTCAGATGCAACAGAAATTTTCGGATTCGTCAATCCGTTCGCGAAATATGGGAGTTGGTGTTAAGGACCGGTTGAGAAACCATAAAAATTTTCGCAAGTCTGATACTCGAAAACAATAACAACTACGGCCTAGGGCAAAAATACACATACCTTTGTAATCGGGCGAGTTTCTGCTTTCAGATGCAACAGGAATTTCTCGAGTTCGTTAATCTGTTCGCGAGATATGGGAGTTTGAAGTTAAGGAACGGTTGAGAAACCATCAAAATTTTCGCAAGTCTGATACACGAAACCAATAACTACAATGGCCTAGGGGAAAAAAAAACATACCTATGTGAACGGGCGACTTTCTACTTTCGGCTGCAACAGGAATTTCTCGAGTTCGTCGATCCGTTCGCGAGATATGGGAGTTTGAAGTTAAGGAATGGTTGAGAAACCATCAAAATTTTCGCAAGTCTGATACTCGAAACCAATAACTACTATGCCCTAGGGCAAAAATACACATACCGTTGTAAGCGGACGAGTTTCTGGTTTCAGATGCAACAGGAATTTCTCGAATTCGTTAATCCGTTCGCGAGATATGGCAGTTTGAAATTAAGGAATGGTTGAGAAACCATCACAATTTTCGCAAGTCTGATACTCGAAACCAATAACTACAAAGGCCTAGGGGAAAAATACACATACCATTGTAATCGGACGAGTTTCTGGTTTCAGATGCAACAGGAATTTATGGAGTTCTTCAATTCGTTCGCGAGATATGGGAGTTTGAAGTTAAGGAATGGTTGAGAAACCATCAATATTTTCGCAAGTCTGATACTCGAAACCAATAACTACTATGGCCTAGGGCAAAAATACACATACCTTTGTAATCGGACGAGTTTCTGGTTTCAGATGCAACAGGAATTTATCGAGTTCGTAAATCCGTTCGCGAGATATGGGAGTTTGAAATTAAGGAACGGTTGAGAAACCATCAAAATTTTCGCAAGTCTGATACTCGAAACCAATAACTACAAAGACTTAGGGGAAAAATACACATACCGTTGTAATCGGGAGAGTTTCTTCTTCCAGATGCAACCGGAATTTCTCGTGTTGGTCAATCCGTTCGCGTAATATGGGAGTTTGAAGTTAAGGAATGGTTGAGAAACCATCAAAATTTTCGCAAGTCTGATACTCGAAACCAATAACTACAAAGGCCTAGGGGAAAAATACGCATACCTTTGTAATCGGGCGAGTTTCTACTTTCAGATGCAACAGGAATTTCTCCAGCTCGTCAATCCGTTCGCGAGATATGGGAGCTTGAAATTAAGGAACGGTTGAGAAACCATCAAAATTTTCGCAAGTCTGATACTCGAAACCAATAACTACAAAGACTTAGGGGAAAAATACACATACCGTTGTAATCGGGAGAGTTTCTTCTTCCAGATGCAACCGGAATTTCTCGTGTTGGTCAATCCGTTCGCGTAATATGGGAGTTTGAAGTTAAGGAATGGTTGAGAAACCATCAAAATTTTCGCAAGTCTGATACTCGAAACCAATAACTACAAAGGCCTAGGGGAAAAATACGCATACCTTTGTAATCGGGCGAGTTTCTACTTTCAGATGCAACAGGAATTTCTCCAGCTCGTCAATCCGTTCGCGAGATATGGGAGCTTGAAATTAAGGAACGGTTGAGAAACCATCAAAATTTTCGCAAGTCTGATACTCGAAACCAATAACTACAAAGGCTTAGGGCAAAAATACACATACCGTTGTAATCGGGAGTGCTTCTTCTTCCAGATGCAACCGGAATTTCTCGTGTTCGTCAATCCGTTCGCGAGATATGGGAGTTTGAAGTTAAGGAATGGTTGAGAAACCATCAAAATTGTCGCAATTCTGATGCTAGAAACGAATAACTGGAATGCCCTAGGGGAAAAGTACACACACCACTCTAATCGGTCGAGTTTCTACTTTCAGATGCAACAGGAAATAATCGAGTTCGTCAATCCGTTCGCGAGATATGGGTGTTTGAAGGTAAGGAATCGTTGAGAAACCATCAAAATTTAGGCAATTCCGATGCTAGAAACGAATAACTGGAATGACCTAGGGGAAAAGTACACACACCATTGTAATGTAGCGAGTTTCCACTTTCAGATGCAACCGGAATTCCTCGAGTTCGTCAATCCGTTCGCGAGATATGGGAGTTTGAAGTTAAGGAATGGTTGAGAGACCATCACAATTTTCGCAAGTCTGATACTCGAAACCAATAACTACTATGGCCTAGGGGAAAAATACACGTACCTTTGTAATTGGGCGAGTTTCTACTTTCAGATGCAACAGGAATTTCTCGAGTATGTCAATCCGTTCGCGTGATATGGGTGCTTGAAGTTAAGGAATGGTTGAGAAACCATCAAAATTTTCGCAATTCTGATGATAGAAACGAATAACTGGAATGACCTAGGGGAAAAGTACACACACCATTGTAATCGGCCGAGTATCTACTTTCAGATGCAACAGGAATTTCTCGAAATCGTCAACCGTTCGCGAGATATCGGAGTTTGAAGTTAAGGAATGGTTGAGAAACCAACAAAATTTTCGCAAGTCTGATACTCGAAACCAATAACTACTACGGCCTAGGGCAAAAATACACATACCATTGTAATCGGACGAGTTTCTGTTTCAGATGCAACAGGAATTTCTCGAGTTCGTCAATCCGTTCGCGAGACATGGAAGTTTGAAGTTAAGGAATGGTTGAGAAACCATCAAAATTTTCGCAAGTCTGATACTCGAAACCAATAACTACAAAGGCCTAGGAGAAAAATAGACATACCTTTGTAATCGAGCGAGTTTCTGTTTCAGAAGCAACAGGAAATTCTCGAGTTCGTCAATCCGTTCGCGAGATATGGGAGTTTGAATTTAAGGAATGGTTGAGAAACCGTCAATGTTTTCGCAAGTCTGATACTCGAAACCAATAACTACAATGGCCTAGGGGAAAAATACACATAGCGTTGTAATCGGGCGAGCTACTGCTTTCAGGTGCAATATGAATATCTCGAGTTCGTCAATCCGTTCGCGAGATATGGGAGTTTGAAGTTAAGGAATGGTTGAGAAACCATCCAAATTTTCGCAAGTCTGATACTCGAAACCAATAACTACAATGGCCTAGGGGAAAAAAATACACATAGCGTCGTAATCGGGAGAGTTTCTGTTTTCAGATGCAACAGAAATTTTCGGATTCGTCAATCCGTTCGCGAAATATGGGAGTTGGTGTTAAGGAACGGTTGAGAAACCATAAAAATTTTCGCAAGTCTGATACTCGAAAACAATAACAACTATGGCCTAGGGCAAAAATACACATACCGTAGTAATCGGACGTGTTTCTGATTTCAGATGCAACAGGAATTTCTCGTATTCGTCAATCCGTTCGCGAAATATGGGAGTTGGTGTTAAGGAACGGTTGAGAAACCATAAAAAATTTCGCAAGTCTGATACTCGAAAACAATAACTACAAAGGCCTAGGGGAAAAATACACATACCTTTGTAATCGGGCGAGTTTCTGCTTTCAGATGCAACAGGAATTTCTCGAGTTCGTTAATCTGTTCGCGAGAAATGGGAGTTTGAAGTTAAGGAACGGTTGAGAAACCATCACAATTTTCGCAATTCTGATACTCGAAACCAATAACTACAATGGCCTAGGGGAAAAAAATACACATAGCGTCGTAATCGGGAGAGTTTCTGTTTTCAGATGCAACAGAAATTTTCGGATTCGTCAATCCGTTCGCGAAATATGGGAGTTGGTGTTAAGGAACGGTTGAGAAACCATCACAATTTTCTCAAGTCTGATACTCGAAACCAATAACTACTATGGCCTAGGGCAAAAATACACATACCGTTGTAATCGGACGAGTTTCTGGTTTCAGATGCAACTGGAATTTCTCGAGTTCGTCAGCCGTTCGCGACATATGGGAGTTTGAAGTTAAGGAATGGTTGAGAAACCAACAAAATTTTCGCAATTCTGATACTCGAAACCAATAACTACTACGGCCTAGGGCAAAAATTCACATACCATTGTAATCGGACGAGTTTCTGTTTCAGATGCAACAGGAATTTCTCGAGTTCGACAATCCGTTCGCGAGATATGGGAGTTTGAAGTTAAGGAATGGTTGAGAAACAATCAAAATTTTCGCAAGTCTGATACTCGAAACCAATAGCTACAAGGGCCTAGGGGAAAAATACACATACCTTTGTAATCGGGCGAGTTTCTGCTTTCAGAAGCAACAGGAATTTCTCGAGTTCGTCAATCCGTTCGCGAGATATGGGAGTTTGAAGTTAAGGAGTGGTTGAGAAACCGTCAAAGTTTTCGCAAGTCTGATACTCGAAACCAATAACTACAATGGCCTAGGGGAAAAATACACATACCATTGTAATCGGACGAGTTTCTGCTTTCAGATGCAACAGGAATTTCTCGAGTTCGTCAATCTGTTCGCGAGATATGGGAGTGTGAAGTTAAGGAACGGTTGAGAAACCATCAAAATTTTCGCAAGTCTGATACTCGAAACCAATAACTACAATGGCCTAGGGGAAAAAAATACACATAGCGTTGTAATCGGGAGAGTTTCTGTTTTCAGATGCAACAGAAATTTTCGGATTCGTCAATCCGTTCGCGAAATATGGGAGTTGGTGTTAAGGAACGGTTGAGATACCATAAAAATTTTCCCAAGTCTGATACTCGAAAACTATAACTACTATGGCCTGGGGGAAAAATACACATACCCTTGTAATCGGGCGAGTTTCTGCTTTCAGATGCAATAGGAAATTCTCGAGTTCGTAAATCTGTTCGCGAGATATGGAAGTTTGAAGTTAAGGAGTGGTTGAGAAACCATCAAAATTTTCGCAAGTCTGTTACTCGGGACCAATAACTGGAATGGCCTAGGGGAAAAGTACACACACCGTTGTAATGGGGCGAGTTTCTACTTTCAGATGCAACAGGAATTTCTGGAGTTCGTCAATCCGTTCGCGTGATATGGGAGTGTGAAGTTAAGGAACGGTTGAGAAACCATCAAAATTTTCGCAAGTCTGATACTCGAAACCAATAACAACAAAGGCCTAGGGGAAAAATACACATACCGTTGTAATCGGGCGAGTTTCTACTTTCAGATGCAAAAGGAATTTCTCGAGTTCGTTAATCCGTTCGCGAGATATGGGATTTTGAAGTTAACGAATGGTTGAGAAACCATCAAAGTTTTCGCAATTCTGATGCTAGAAACGAATAACTGGAATGACGTAGGGGAAAAGTACACACACCATTGTAATCGGTCGAGTTTCTGCTTTCAGATGCAACAGGAATTTCTCGAGTTCGTCAATCAGTTCGCGAGATATGGGAGTTTGAAGTTAAGGAATGGTTGAGAAACCATCAAAATTTTCTCAAGTTTGATACTCGCAACCAATAACTACAATGGCCTAGGGCAAAAATATACATAGCGTTGTAATCGGGAGAGTTTCTGCTTTCAGATGCAACAGGAATTTCTCGAGTTGGTCAATCCGTTCGCGAGATATGGGAGTTTGAAGTTAAGGAATGGTTGAGAAACCATCAAAATTTTCGCAAGTCTGATACTCGAAACCAATAACTACAATGGCCTAGGGGGGAAAAAATACACATAGCGTTGTAATCGGGAGAGTTTCTGTTTTCAGATGCAACAGATATTTTCGGATTCGTCAATCCGTTCGCGAAATATGGGAGTTGGTGTTAAGGAACGGATGAGAAACCATAAAAATTTTCGCAAGTCTGATACTCGAAAACAATAACTACTATGGCCTAGGGCAAAAATACACATACCGTAGTAATCGGACGTGTTTCTGGTTTCAGACGCAACAGGAATTTCTCGTATTGGTCAATCCGTTCGCGAAATATGGGAGTTGGTGTTAAGGAACGGTTGAGAAACCATAAAAATTTTCCCAAGTCTGATACTCGAAAACAATAACTACTATGGCCTAGGGGAAAAATACACATACCGTTGTAATCGGGCGAGTTTCTGCTTTCAGATGCAATAGGAAATTCTCGAGTTCGTTAATCTGTTCGCGAGATATGGGAGTTTGAAGTTAAGGAGTGGTTGAGAAACCATAAAAATTTTCGCAAGTCTGTTACTCGAGACCAATAACTGGACTGGCCTAGGGGAAAAGTACACACACCGTTGTAATGGGGCGAGTTTCTACTTTCAGATGCAACAGGAATTTCTGGAGTTCGTCAATCCGTTCGCGTGATATGGGAGTGTGATGTTAAGGAATGCTTGAGAAACCATCAAAATTTTCGCAAGTCTGATATTCGAAACCATTAACTACAATGGCCTAGGGGAGAAATACACACACCGTTGTAATCGGGAGAGTTTCTACTTTCAGATGCAACAGGAATTTCTCGGATTCGGCAATCCGTTTGCGAGATATGTGAGTTTCAAGTTAAGGAACGCTTGAGAAACCATCAACATTTGCGCAAGTCTGATACGTGAAACCAATAACTACAAAGGCCTAGGGGAAAAATACACATACCTATGTAATCGGGCGAGTTTCTACTTTCGGCTGCAACAGGAATTTCTCGAGTTCGTCGATCCGTTCGCGAGATATGGGAGTTTGAAGTTAAGGAATGGTCGAGAAACCATCAAAATTTTCGCAAGTCTGATACTCGAAACCAATAACTACTATGCCCTAGGGCAAAAATACACATACCGTTGTAAGCGGACGAGTTTCTGGTATCAGATGCAACAGGAATTTCTCGAGTTCGTCAATCTGTTCGCGAAATATGGGAGTTGGTGTTAAGGAACGGTTGAGAAACCATAAAAATTTTCCCAAGTCTGATACTCGAAAACAATAACTACTATGGCCTAGGGGAAAAATACACATACCGTTGTAATCGGGCGAGTTTCTACTTTCAGATGCAACAGGAATTTATCGAGTTCGTCAATCCGTTCGCGAGATATGGGAGTTTGAAGTTAAGGAATTGTTGAGAAACCATCAAAGTTTTCGCAATTCTGTTCGCTAGAAACGAATAACTGGAATGACGTAGGGGAAAAGTACACACACCATTGTAATCGGTCGAGTTTCTGCTTTCAGATGCAACAGGAATTTCTCGAGTTCGTCAATCAGTTCGCGAGATATGGGAGTTTGAACTTAAGGAATGGTTGAGAAACCATCAAAATTTTCTCAAGTTTGATACTCGCAACCAATAACTACAATGGCCTAGGGCAAAAAAATACACATAGCGTTGTAATCGGGAGAGTTTCTGTTTTCAGATGTAACAGAAATTTTCGGATTCGTCAATCCGTTCGCGAAATATGGGAGTTGGTGTTAAGGAACGGTTGAGAAACCATAAAAATTTTCGCAAGTCTGATACTCGAAAACAATAACTACTATGGCCTAGGGCAAAAATACACATACCGTAGTAATCGGACGTGTTTCTGGTTTCAGACGCAACAGGAATTTCTCGTATTCGTCAATCTGTTCGCGAAATATGGGAGTTGGTGTTAAGGAACGGTTGAGAAACCATAAAAATTTTGGCAATTCCGATGCTAGAAACGAATAACTGGAATGACCTAGGGGAAAAGTACACACACCATTGTAATCGGTCGAGTTTCTACTTTCAGATGCAACAGGAAATAATCGAGTTCGTCAAACCGTTCTCGAGATATGGGAGTATGATGTTAAGGAATGCTTGAGAAACCATCAAAATTTTCGCAAGTCTGATACTCGAAACCATTAACTACAATGGCCTAGGGGAAAAATACACACACCGTTGTAATCGGGAGAGTTTCTACTTTCAGATGCAACAGGAATTTCTCGGATTCGGCAATCCGTTTGCGAGATATGTGAGTTTCAAGTTAAGGAACGCTTGAGAAACCATCAACATTTGCGCAAGTCTGATACGTGAAACCAATAACTACAAAGGCCTAGGGGAAAAATACACATACCTATGTAATCGGGCGAGTTTCTACTTTCGGCTGCAACAGGAATTTCTCGAGTTCGTCGATCCGTTCGCGAGATATGGGAGTTTGAAGTTAAGGAATGGTCGAGAAACCATCAAAATTTTCGCAAGTCTGATACTCGAAACCAATAACTACTATGCCCTAGGGCAAAAATACACATACCGTTGTAAGCGGACGAGTTTCTGGTATCAGATGCAACAGGAATTTCTCGAGTTCGTCAATCCGTTCGCGAGATATGGGAGTTTGAAGTTAAGTAATGGTTGAGAAACCATCAAAATTCTCGCAATTCTGATGCTAGAAACGAATAACTGGAATGCCCTAGGGGAAAAGTACACACACCACTCTAATCGGTCGAGTTTCTACTTTCAGATGCAACAGGAAATAATCGAGTTCGTCAATCCGTTCGCGAGATATGGGTGTTTGAAGGTAAGGAATGGTTGAGAAACCATCAAAATTTAGGCAATTCCGATGCTAGAAACGAATAACTGGAATGACCTAGGGGAAAAGTACACACACCATTATAATCGGTCGAGTTTCTACTTTCAGATGCAACAGGAAATAATTGAGATCGTCTATCCGTTCCCGAGATATGGGAGTTTGAAGTTAAGGAATGCTTGAGATACCATCAAAATTTTCGCAAGTCTGATACTCGAAACCAATAACTACTATGGCCTAGGGGATAAATACAGATACCTTTGTAATCGGGCGAGTTTCTACTTTCAGGTGCAACAGGAATTTCTCGAGTTCGTCAATCCGTTCGCGAGATATGGGAGTTTGAAGTTAAGTAATGGTTGAGAAACCATCAAAATTCTCGCAATTCTGATGCTAGAAACGAATAACTGGAATGCCCTAGGGGAAAAGTACACACACCACTCTAATCGGTCGAGTTTCTACTTTCAGATGCAGCAGGAATTTCTCGAGATCGTCAATCCGTTCGCGAGATATGGGAGTTTGAATTTAAGGAATGGTTGAGAAACCATCAAAATTTTGGCAATTCCGATGCTTGAAACGAATAACTACTATGGCCTAGGGGAAAAATACACATACCTATGTAAACGGGCGACTTTCTACTTTCAGAAGCAACAGGAATTTCTCGAGTTCGTAAATCCGTTCGCGAGATATGGGAGTTTGAAGTTAAGGAATGGTTGAGAAACCATCAAAATTTTGGCAATTCCGATGCTAGAAACGAATAACAGGAATGACCTAGGGGAAAAGAACACACACCATTGTAATCGGTCGAGTTTCTACTTTCAGATGCAACAGGAAATAATCGAGTTAGTCAATCCGTTCCCGAGATATGGGAGTTTGATGTTAAGGAATGCTTGAGAAACCATCAAAATTTTCGCAAGTCTGATACACGAAACCAATAACTACAATGGCCTAGGGGAAAAATAAACATACCTATGTGAACGGGCGACTTTCTACTTTCGGCTGCAACAGGAATTTCTCGAGTTCGTCGATCCGTTCGCGAGATATGGGAGTTTGAAGTTAAGGAATGGTTGAGAAACCATCAAAATTTTCGCAAGTCTGATACTCGAAACCAATAACTACTATGCCCTAGGGCAAAAATACACATACCGTTGTAAGCGGACGAGTTTCTGGTTTCAGATGCAACAGGAATTTCTCGAGTTCGTTAATCCGTTCGCGAGATATGGCAGTTTGAAATTAAGGAATGGTTGAGAAACCATCACAATTTTCGCAAGTCTGATACTCGAAACCAATAACTACAAAGGCCTAGGGGAAAAATACACATACCATTGTAATCGGACGAGTTTCTGGTTTCAGATGCAACAGGAATTTATGGAGTTCTTCAATCCGTTCGCGAGATATGGGAGTTTGAAGTTAAGGAATGGTTGAGAAACCATCAATATTTTCGCAAGTCTGATACTCGAAACCAATAACTACTATGGCCTAGGGCAAAAATACACATACCTTTGTAATCGGACGAGTTTCTGGTTTCAGATGCAACAGGAATTTATCGAGTTCGTAAATCCGTTCGCGAGATATGGGAGTTTGAAATTAAGGAACGGTTGAGAAACCATCAAAATTTTCGCAAGTCTGATACTCGAAACCAATAACTACAAAGACTTAGGGGAAAAATACACATACCGTTGTAATCGGGAGAGTTTCTTCTTCCAGATGCAACCGGAATTTCTCGTGTTGGTCAATCCGTTCGCGTAATATGGGAGTTTGAAGTTAAGGAATGGTTGAGAAACCATCAAAATTTTCGCAAGTCTGATACTCGAAACCAATAACTACAAAGGCCTAGGGGAAAAATACGCATACCTTTGTAATCGGGCGAGTTTCTACTTTCAGATGCAACAGGAATTTCTCCAGCTCGTCAATCCGTTCGCGAGATATGGGAGCTTGAAATTAAGGAACGGTAGAGAAACCATCAAAATTTTCGCAAGTCTGATACTCGAAACCAATAACTACAAAGGCTTAGGGCAAAAATACACATACCGTTGTAATCGGGAGAGCTTCTTCTTCCAGATGCAACCGGAATTTCTCGTGTTCGTCAATACGTTCGCGAGATATGGGAGTTTGAAGTTAAGGAATGGTTGAGAAACCATCAAAATTGTCGCAATTCTGATGCTAGAAACGAATAACTGGAATGCCCTAGGGGAAAAGTACACACACCACTCTAATCGGTCGAGTTTCTACTTTCAGATGCAACAGGAAATAACCGAGTTCGTCAATCCGTTCGCGAGATATGGGTGTTTGAAGGTAAGGAATGGTTGAGAAACCATCAAAATTTAGGCAATTCCGATGCTAGAAACGAATAACTGGAATGACCTAGGGGAAAAGTACACACACCATTGTAATGTAGCGAGTTTCCACTTTCAGATGCAACAGGAATTCCTCGAGTTCGTCAATCCGTTCGCGAGATATGGGAGTTTGAAGTTAAGGAATGGTTGAGAGACCATCACAATTTTCGCAAGTCTGATACTCGAAACCAATAACTACTATGGCCTAGGGGAAAAATACACGTACCTTTGTAATCGGGCGAGTTTCTACTTTCAGATGCAACAGGAATTTCTCGAGTATGTCAATCCGTTCGCGTGATATGGGTGTTTGAAGTTAAGGAATGGTTGAGAAACCATCAAAATTTTCGCAATTCTGATGATAGAAACGAATAACTGGAATGACCTAGGGGAAAAGTACACACACCATTGTAATCGGCCGAGTATCTACTTTCAGCTGCAACAGGAATTTCTCGAATTCGTCAACCGTTCGCGAGATATCGGAGTTTGAAGTTAAGGAATGGTTGAGAAACCAACAAAATTTTCGCAAGTCTGATACTCGAAACCAATAACTACTACGGCCTAGGGCAAAAATACACATACCATTGTAATCGGACGAGTTTCTGTTTCAGATGCAACAGGAATTTCTCGAGTTCGTCAATCCGTTCGCGAGACATGGAAGTTTGAAGTTAAGGAATGGTTGAGAAACCATCAAAATTTTCGCAAGTCTGATACTCGAAACCAATAACTACAAAGGCCTAGGAGAAAAATAGACATACCTTTGTAAACGGGCGAGTTTCTGTTTCAGAAGCAACAGGAAATTCTCGAGTTCGTCAATCCGTTCGCGAGATATGGGAGTTTGAATTTAAGGAATGGTTGAGAAACCGTCAATGTTTTCGCAAGTCTGATACTCGAAACCAATAACTACAATGGCCTAGGGGAAAAATACACATAGCGTTGCAATCGGGCGAGCTACTGCTTTCAGGTGCAATAGGAATATCTCGAGTTCGTCAATCCGTTCGCGAGATATGGGAGTTTGAAGTTAAGGAATGGTTGAGAAACCATCCAAATTTTCGCAAGTCTGATACTCGAAACCAATAACTACAATGGCCTAGGGGAAAAAAATACACATAGCGTCGTAATCGGGAGAGTTTCTGTTTTCAGATGCAACAGAAATTTTCGGATTCGTCAATCCGTTCGCGAAATATGGGAGTTGGTGTTACGGAACGGTTGAGAAACCATAAAAATTTTCGCAAGTCTGATACTCGAAAACAATAACAACTATGGCCTAGGGCAAAAATACACATACCGTAGTAATCGGACGTGTTTCTGATTTCAGATGCAACAGGAATTTCTCGTATTCGTCAATCCGTTCGCGAAATATGGGAGTTGGTGTTAAGGAACGGTTGAGAAACCATAAAAAATTTCGCAAGTCTGATACTCGAAAACAATAACTACAAAGGCCTAGGGGAAAAATACACATACCTTTGTAATCGGGCGAGTTTCTGCTTTCAGATGCAACAGGAATTTCTCGAGTTCGTTAATCTGTTCGCGAGATATGGGAGTTTGAAGTTAAGGAACGGTTGAGAAACCATCACAATTTTCGCAATTCTGATACTCGAAACCAATAACTACAATGGCCTAGGGGAAAAAAATACACATAGCGTCGTAATCGGGAGAGTTTCTGTTTTCAGATGCAACAGAAATTTTCGGATTCGTCAATCCGTTCGCGAAATATGGGAGTTGGTGTTAAGGAACGGTTGAGAAACCATCACAATTTTCTCAAGTCTGATACTCGAAACCAATAACTACTATGGCCTAGGGCAAAAATACACATACCGTTGTAATCGGACGAGTTTCTGGTTTCAGATGCAACTGGAATTTCTCGAGTTCGTCAGCCGTTCGCGACATATGGGAGTTTGAAGTTAAGGAATGGTTGAGAAACCAACAAAATTTTCGCAATTCTGATACTCGAAACCAATAACTACTACGGCCTAGGGCAAAAATTCACATACCATTGTAATCGGACGAGTTTCTGTTTCAGATGCAACAGGAATTTCTCGAGTTCGTCAATCCGTTCGCGAGATATGGGAGTTTGAAGTTAAGGAATGGTTGAGAAACAATCAAAATTTTCGCAAGTCTGATACTCGAAACCAATAGCTACAAAGGCCTAGGGGAAAAATACACATACCTTTGTAATCGGGCGAGTTTCTGCTTTCAGAAGCAACAGGAATTTCTCGAGTTCGTCAATCCGTTCGCGAGATATGGGAGTTTGAAGTTAAGGAGTGGTTGAGAAACCGTCAAAGTTTTCGCAAGTCTGATACTCGAAACCAATAACTACAATGGCCTAGGGGAAAAATACACATACCATTGTAATCGGACGAGTTTCTGCTTTCAGATGCAACAGGAATTTCTCGAGTTCGTCAATCTGTTCGCGAGATATGGGAGTTTGAAGATAAGGAACGGTTGAGAAACCATCAAAATTTTCGCAAGTCTGATACTCGAAACCAATAACTACAAAGGCCTAGGAGAAAAATAGACATACCTTTGTAATCGGGCGAGTTTCTGTTTCAGAAGCAACAGGAAATTCTCGAGTTCGTCAATCCGTTCGCGAGATATGGGAGTTTGAATTTAAGGAATGGTTGAGAAACCGTCAATGTTTTCGCAAGTCTGATACTCGAAACCAATAACTACAATGGCCTAGGGGAAAAATACACATAGCGTTGTAATCGGGCGAGCTACTGCTTTCAGGTGCAATATGAATATCTCGAGTTCGTCAATCCGTTCGCGAGATATGGGAGTTTGAAGTTAAGGAATGGTTGAGAAACCATCAAAATTTTCGCAAGTCTGATACTCGAAACCAATAACTACAATGGCCTAGGGGAAAAAAATACACATAGCGTTGTAATCGGGAGAGTTTCTGTTTTCAGATGCAACAGAAATTTTCGGATTCGTCAATCCGTTCGCGAAATATGGGAGTTGGTGTTAAGGAACGGTTGAGATACCATAAAAATTTTCCCAAGTCTGATACTCGAAAACAATAACTACTATGGCCTGGGGGAAAAATACACATACCCTTGTAATCGGGCGAGTTTCTGCTTTCAGATGCAATAGGAAATTCTCGAGTTCGTAAATCTGTTCGCGAGATATGGAAGTTTGAAGTTAAGGAGTGGTTGAGATACCATCAAAATTTTCGTAAGTCTGTTACTCGAGACCAATAACTGGAATGGCCTAGGGGAAAAGTACACACACCGTTGTAATGGGGCGAGTTTCTACTTTCAGATGCAACAGGAATTTCTGGAGTTCGTCAATCCGTTCGCGTGATATGGGAGTGTGAAGTTAAGGAACGGTTGAGAAACCATCAAAATTTTCGCAATTCTGATGCTAGAAACGAATAACTGGAATGACGTAGGGGAAAAGTACACACACCATTGTAATCGGTCGAGTTTCTGCTTTCAGATGCAACAGGAATTTCTCGAGTTCGTCAATCAGTTCGCGAGATATGGGAGTTTGAAGTTAAGGAATGGTTGAGAAACCATCAAAATTTTCTCAAGTTTGATACTCGCAACCAATAACTACAATGGCCTAGGGCAAAAATATACATAGCGTTGTAATCGGGAGAGTTTCTGCTTTCAGATGCAACAGGAATTTCTCGAGTTGGTCAATCCGTTCGCGAGATATGGGAGTTTGAAGTTAAGGAATGGTTGAGAAACCATCAAAATTTTCGCAAGTCTGATACTCGAAACCAATAACTACAATGGCCTAGGGGGGAAAAAATACACATAGCGTTGTAATCGGGAGAGTTTCTGTTTTCAGATGCAACAGATATTTTCGGATTCGTCAATCCGTTCGCGAAATATGGGAGTTGGTGTTAAGGAACGGTTGAGAAACCATAAAAATTTTCGCAAGTCTGATACTCGAAAACAATAACTACTATGGCCTAGGGCAAAAATACACATACCGTAGTAATCGGACGTGTTTCTGGTTTCAGACGCAACAGGAATTTCTCGTATTGGTCAATCCGTTCGCGAAATATGGGAGTTGGTGTTAAGGAACGGTTGAGAAACCATAAAAATTTTCCCAAGTCTGATACTCGAAAACAATAACTACTATGGCCTAGGGGAAAAATACACATACCGTTGTAATCGGGCGAGTTTCTGCTTTCAGATGCAATAGGAAATTCTCGAGTTCGTTAATCTGTTCGCGAGATATGGGAGTTTGAAGTTAAGGAGTGGTTGAGAAACCATAAAAATTTTCGCAAGTCTGTTACTCGAGACCAATAACTGGACTGGCCTAGGGGAAAAGTACACACACCGTTGTAATGGGGCGAGTTTCTACTTTCAGATGCAACAGGAATTTCTGGAGTTCGTCAATCCGTTCGCGTGATATGGGAGTGTGATGTTAAGGAATGCTTGAGAAACCATCAAAATTTTCGCAAGTCTGATATTCGAAACCATTAACTACAATGGCCTAGGGGAGAAATACACACACCGTTGTAATCGGGAGAGTTTCTACTTTCAGATGCAACAGGAATTTCTCGGATTCGGCAATCCGTTTGCGAGATATGTGAGTTTCAAGTTAAGGAACGCTTGAGAAACCATCAACATTTGCGCAAGTCTGATACGTGAAACCAATAACTACAAAGGCCTAGGGGAAAAATACACATACCTATGTAATCGGGCGAGTTTCTACTTTCGGCTGCAACAGGAATTTCTCGAGTTCGTCGATCCGTTCGCGAGATATGGGAGTTTGAAGTTAAGGAATGGTCGAGAAACCATCAAAATTTTCGCAAGTCTGATACTCGAAACCAATAACTACTATGGCCTAGGGGAAAAATACACATACCGTTGTAATCGGGCGAGTTTCTACTTTCAGATGCAACAGGAATTTATCGAGTTCGTCAATCCGTTCGCGAGATATGGGAGTTTGAAGTTAAGGAATGGTTGAGAAACCATCAAAGTTTTCGCAATTCTGTTCGCTAGAAACGAATAACTGGAATGACGTAGGGGAAAAGTACACACACCATTGTAATCGGTCGAGTTTCTGCTTTCAGATGCAACAGGAATTTCTCGAGTTCGTCAATCAGTTCGCGAGATATGGGAGTTTGAACTTAAGGAATGGTTGAGAAACCATCAAAATTTTCTCAAGTTTGATACTCGCAACCAATAACTACAATGGCCTAGGGCAAAAAAATACACATAGCGTTGTAATCGGGAGAGTTTCTGTTTTCAGATGTAACAGAAATTTTCGGATTCGTCAATCCGTTCGCGAAATATGGGAGTTGGTGTTAAGGAACGGTTGAGAAACCATAAAAATTTTCGCAAGTCTGATACTCGAAAACAATAACTACTATGGCCTAGGGCAAAAATACACATACCGTAGTAATCGGACGTGTTTCTGGTTTCAGACGCAACAGGAATTTCTCGTATTCGTCAATCTGTTCGCGAAATATGGGAGTTGGTGTTAAGGAACGGTTGAGAAACCATAAAAATTTTCCCAAGTCTGATACTCGAAAACAATAACTACTATGGCCTAGGGGAAAAGTACTCACACCGTTGTAATGGGGCGAGTTTCTACTTTCAGATGCAACAGGAATTTCTCGAGTTCGTCAATCCGTTCGCGAGATATGGGAGCGTGAAGTTAAGGAACGGTTGAGAAACCATCAAAATTTTCGCAAGTCTGATACTCGAAACCAATAACTACAATGGCCTAGGGGAAAAATAAACATACCTATGTGAACGGGCGACTTTCTACTTTCAGAAGCAACAGGAATTTCTCGAGTTCCTCAATCCGTTCGCGAGATATGGGAGTTTGAAGTTAAGGAATGGTTGAGAAACCATCAAAATTTTGGCAATTCCGATGCTAGAAACGAATAACTGGAATGACCTAGGGGAAAAGTACACACACCATTGTAATCGGTCGAGTTTCTACTTTCAGATGCAACAGGAAATAATCGAGTTCGTCAAACCGTTCTCGAGATATGGGAGTATGATGTTAAGGAATGCTTGAGAAACCATCAAAATTTTCGCAAGTCTGATACTCGAAACCATTAACTACAATGGCCTAGGGGAAAAATACACACACCGTTGTAATCGGGAGAGTTTCTACTTTCAGATGCAACAGGAATTTCTCGGATTCGGCAATCCGTTTGCGAGATATGTGAGTTTCAAGTTAAGGAACGCTTGAGAAACCATCAACATTTGCGCAAGTCTGATACGTGAAACCAATAACTACAAAGGCCTAGGGGAAAAATACACATACCTATGTAATCGGGCGAGTTTCTACTTTCGGCTGCAACAGGAATTTCTCGAGTTCGTCGATCCGTTCGCGAGATATGGGAGTTTGAAGTTAAGGAATGGTCGAGAAACCATCAAAATTTTCCCAAGTCTGATACTCGAAACCAATAACTACTATGCCCTAGGGCAAAAATACACATACCGTTGTAAGCGGACGAGTTTCTGGTATCAGATGCAACAGGAATTTCTCGAGTTCGTCAATCCGTTCGCGAGATATGGGAGTTTGAAGTTAAGTAATGGTTGAGAAACCATCAAAATTCTCGCAATTCTGATGCTAGAAACGAATAACTGGAATGCCCTAGGGGAAAAGTACACACACCACTCTAATCGGTCGAGTTTCTACTTTCAGATGCAACAGGAAATAATCGAGTTCGTCAATCCGTTCGCGAGATATGGGTGTTTGAAGGTAAGGAATGGTTGAGAAACCATCAAAATTTAGGCAATTCCGATGCTAGAAACGAATAACTGGAATGACCTAGGGGAAAAGTACACACACCATTATAATCGGTCGAGTTTCTACTTTCAGATGCAACAGGAAATAATTGAGATCGTCTATCCGTTCCCGAGATATGGGAGTTTGAAGTTAAGGAATGCTTGAGATACCATCAAAATTTTCGCAAGTCTGATACTCGAAACCAATAACTACTATGGCCTAGGGGATAAATACAGATACCTTTGTAATCGGGCGAGTTTCTACTTTCAGGTGCAACAGGAATTTCTCGAGTTCGTCAATCCGTTCGCGAGATATGGGAGTTTGAAGTTAAGTAATGGTTGAGAAACCATCAAAATTCTCGCAATTCTGATGCTAGAAACGAATAACTGGAATGCCCTAGGGGAAAAGTACACACACCACTCTAATCGGTCGAGTTTCTACTTTCAGATGCAGCAGGAATTTCTCGAGATCGTCAATCCGTTCGCGAGATATGGGAGTTTGAATTTAAGGAATGGTTGAGAAACCATCAAAATTTTGGCAATTCCGATGCTTGAAACGAATAACTGGAATGACCTAGGGGAAACGTACACACACCATTGTAATCGGTCGAGTTTCTACTTTCAGATGCAACAGGAAATAATCGAGTTCGTCAATTCGTTCCCGAGATATGGGAGTTTGATGTTAAGGAATGCTTGAGAAACCATCAAAATTTTCGCAAGTCTGATACTCGAAACCAATAACTACTATGGCCTAGGGGAAAAATACACATACCTATGTAAACGGGCGACTTTCTACTTTCAGAAGCAACAGGAATTTCTCGAGTTCGTAAATCCGTTCGCGAGATATGGGAGTTTGAAGTTAAGGAATGGTTGAGAAACCATCAAAATTTTGGCAATTCCGATGCTAGAAACGAATAACAGGAATGACCTAGGGGAAAAGAACACACACCATTGTAATCGGTCGAGTTTCTACTTTCAGATGCAACAGGAAATAATCGAGTTAGTCAATCCGTTCCCGAGATATGGGAGTTTGATGTTAAGGAATGCTTGAGAAACCATCAAAATTTTCGCAAGTCTGATACACGAAACCAATAACTACAATGGCCTAGGGGAAAAATAAACATACCTATGTGAACGGGCGACTTTCTACTTTCGGCTGCAACAGGAATTTCTCGAGTTCGTCGATCCGTTCGCGAGATATGGGAGTTTGAAGTTAAGGAATGGTTGAGAAACCATCAAAATTTTCGCAAGTCTGATACTCGAAACCAATAACTACTATGCCCTAGGGCAAAAATACACATACCGTTGTAAGCGGACGAGTTTCTGGTTTCAGATGCAACAGGAATTTCTCGAGTTCGTTAATCCGTTCGCGAGATATGGCAGTTTGAAATTAAGGAATGGTTGAGAAACCATCACAATTTTCGCAAGTCTGATACTCGAAACCAATAACTACAAAGGCCTAGGGGAAAAATACACATACCATTGTAATCGGACGAGTTTCTGGTTTCAGATGCAACAGGAATTTATGGAGTTCTTCAATCCGTTCGCGAGATATGGGAGTTTGAAGTTAAGGAATGGTTGAGAAACCATCAATATTTTCGCAAGTCTGATACTCGAAACCAATAACTACTATGGCCTAGGGCAAAAATACACATACCTTTGTAATCGGACGAGTTTCTGGTTTCAGATGCAACAGGAATTTATCGAGTTCGTAAATCCGTTCGCGAGATATGGGAGTTTGAAATTAAGGAACGGTTGAGAAACCATCAAAATTTTCGCAAGTCTGATACTCGAAACCAATAACTACAAAGACTTAGGGGAAAAATACACATACCGTTGTAATCGGGAGAGTTTCTTCTTCCAGATGCAACCGGAATTTCTCGTGTTGGTCAATCCGTTCGCGTAATATGGGAGTTTGAAGTTAAGGATTGGTTGAGAAACCATCAAAATTTTCGCAAGTCTGATACTCGAAACCAATAACTACAAAGGCCTAGGGGAAAAATACGCATACCTTTGTAATCGGGCGAGTTTCTACTTTCAGATGCAACAGGAATTTCTCCAGCTCGTCAATCCGTTCGCGAGATATGGGAGCTTGAAATTAAGGAACGGTAGAGAAACCATCAAAATTTTCGCAAGTCTGATACTCGAAACCAATAACTACAAAGGCTTAGGGCAAAAATACACATACCGTTGTAATCGGGAGAGCTTCTTCTTCCAGATGCAACCGGAATTTCTCGTGTTCGTCAATCCGTTCGCGAGATATGGGAGTTTGAAGTTAAGGAATGGTTGAGAAACCATCAAAATTGTCGCAATTCTGATGCTAGAAACGAATACCTGGAATGCCCTAGGGGAAAAGTACACACACCACTCTAATCGGTCGAGTTTCTACTTTCAGATGCAACAGGAAATAATCGAGTTCGTCAATCCGTTCGCGAGATATGGGTGTTTGAAGGTAAGGAATGGTTGAGAAACCATCAAAATTTAGGCAATTCCGATGCTAGAAACGAATAACTGGAATGACCTAGGGGAAAAGTACACACACCATTGTAATGTAGCGAGTTTCCACTTTCAGATGCAACAGGAATTCCTCGAGTTCGTCAATCCGTTCGCGAGATATGGGAGTTTGAAGTTAAGGAATGGTTGAGAGACCATCACAATTTTCGCAAGTCTGATACTCGAAACCAATAACTACTATGGCCTAGGGGAAAAATACACGTACCTTTGTAATCGGGCGAGTTTCTACTTTCAGATGCAACAGGAATTTCTCGAGTATGTCAATCCGTTCGCGTGATATGGGTGTTTGAAGTTAAGGAATGGTTGAGAAACCATCAAAATTTTCGCAATTCTGATGATAGAAACGAATAACTGGAATGACCTAGGGGAAAAGTACACACACCATTGTAATCGGCCGAGTATCTACTTTCAGATGCAACAGGAATTTCTCGAATTCGTCAACCGTTCGCGAGATATCGGAGTTTGAAGTTAAGGAATGGTTGAGAAACCAACAAAATTTTCGCAAGTCTGATACTCGAAACCAATAACTACTACGGCCTAGGGCAAAAATACACATACCATTGTAATCGGACGAGTTTCTGTTTCAGATGCAACAGGAATTTCTCGAGTTCGTCAATCCGTTCGCGAGACATGGAAGTTTGAAGTTAAGGAATGGTTGAGAAACCATCAAAATTTTGGCAAGTCTGATACTCGAAACCAATAACTACAAAGGCCTAGGAGAAAAATAGACATACCTTTGTAATCGGGCGAGTTTCTGTTTCAGAAGCAACAGGAAATTCTCGAGTTCGTCAATCCGTTCGCGAGATATGGGAGTTTGAATTTAAGGAATGGTTGAGAAACCGTCAATGTTTTCGCAAGTCTGATACTCGAAACCAATAACTACAATGGCCTAGGGGAAAAATACACATAGCGTTGTAATCGGGCGAGCTACTGCTTTCAGGTGCAATAGGAATATCTCGAGTTCGTCAATCCGTTCGCGAGATATGGGAGTTTGAAGTTAAGGAATGGTTGAGAAACCATCCAAATTTTCGCAAGTCTGATACTCGAAACCAATAACTACAATGGCCTAGGGGAAAAAAATACACATAGCGTCGTAATCGGGAGAGTTTCTGTTTTCAGATGCAACAGAAATTTTCGGATTCGTCAATCCGTTCGCGAAATATGGGAGTTGGTGTTAAGGAACGGTTGAGAAACCATAAAAATTTTCGCAAGTCTGATACTCGAAAACAATAACAACTATGGCCTAGGGCAAAAATACACATACCGTAGTAATCGGACGTGTTTCTGATTTCAGATGCAACAGGAATTTCTCGTATTCGTCAATCCGTTCGCGAAATATGGGAGTTGGTGTTAAGGAACGGTTGAGAAACCATAAAAAATTTCGCAAGTCTGATACTCGAAAACAATAACTACAAAGGCCTAGGGGAAAAATACACATACCTTTGTAATCGGGCGAGTTTCTGCTTTCAGATGCAACAGGAATTTCTCGAGTTCGTTAATCTGTTCGCGAGATATGGGAGTTTGAAGTTAAGTAACGGTTGAGAAACCATCACAATTTTCGCAATTCTGATACTCGAAACCAATAACTACAATGGCCTAGGGGAAAAAAATACACATAGCGTCGTAATCGGGAGAGTTTCTGTTTTCAGATGCAACAGAAATTTTCGGATTCGTCAATCCGTTCGCGAAATATGGGAGTTGGTGTTAAGGAACGGTTGAGAAACCATCACAATTTTCTCAAGTCTGATACTCGAAACCAATAACTACTATGGCCTAGGGCAAAAATACACATACCGTTGTAATCGGACGAGTTTCTGGTTTCAGATGCAACTGGAATTTCTCGAGTTCGTCAGCCGTTCGCGACATATGGGAGTTTGAAGTTAAGGAATGGTTGAGAAACCAACAAAATTTTCGCAATTCTGATACTCGAAACCAATAACTACTACGGCCTAGGGCAAAAATTCACATACCATTGTAATCGGACGAGTTTCTGTTTCAGATGCAACAGGAATTTCTCGAGTTCGTCAATCCGTTCGCGAGATATGGGAGTTTGAAGTTAAGGAATGGTTGAGAAACAATCAAAATTTTCGCAAGTCTGATACTCGAAACCAATAGCTACAAAGGCCTAGGGGAAAAATACACATACCTTTGTAATCGGGCGAGTTTCTGCTTTCAGAAGCAACAGGAATTTCTCGAGTTCGTCAATCCGTTCGCGAGATATGGGAGTTTGAAGTTAAGGAGTGGTTGAGAAACCGTCAAAGTTTTCGCAAGTCTGATACTCGAAACCAATAACTACAATGGCCTAGGGGAAAAATTCACATACCATTGTAATCGGACGAGTTTCTGCTTTCAGATGCAACAGGAATTTCTCGAGTTCGTCAATCTGTTCGCGAGATATGGGAGTTTGAAGATAAGGAACGGTTGAGAAACCATCAAAATTTTCGCAAGTCTGATACTCGAAACCAATAACTACAAAGGCCTAGGGGAAAAATACACATACCGTTGTAATCGGGCGTGTTTCTACTTTCAGATGCAACAGGAACTTCTTGAGGTCGTCAATCCGTTCGCGTGATATGGGAGTGTGAAGTTAAGGAACGGTTGAGAAACCATCAAAATTTTCGCAAGTCTGATACTCGAAACCAATAACTACAAAGGCCTAGGGGAAAAATACACATACCGTTGTAATCGGGCGAGTTTCTACTTTCAGATGCAACAGGAATTTCTCGAGTTCGTCAATCCGTTCGCGAGATATGGGAGTTTGAATTTAAGGAATGGTTGAGAAACCATCAAAATTTTCGCAAGTCTGATACTCGAAACCAATAACTACAATGGCCTAGGGGAAAAAAATACACATAGCGTTGTAATCGGGAGAGTTTCTGTTTTCAGATGCAACAGAAATTTTCGGATTCGTCAATCCGTTCGCGAAATATGGGAGTTGGTGTTAAGGAACGGTTGAGATACCATAAAAATTTTCCCAAGTCTGATACTCGAAAACAATAACTACTATGGCCTGGGGGAAAAATACACATACCCTTGTAATCGGGCGAGTTTCTGCTTTCAGATGCAATAGGAAATTCTCGAGTTCGTAAATCTGTTCGCGAGATATGGAAGTTTGAAGTTAAGGAGTGGTTGAGAAACCATCAAAATTTTCGCAAGTCTGTTACTCGAGACCAATAACTGGAATGGCCTAGGGGAAAAGTACACACACCGTTGTAATGGGGCGAGTTTCTACTTTCAGATGCAACAGGAATTTCTGGAGTTCGTCAATCCGTTCGCGTGATATGGGAGTGTGAAGTTAAGGAACGGTTGAGAAACCATCAAAATTTTCGCAAGTCTGATACTCGAAACCAATAACTACAAAGGCCTAGGGGAAAAATACACATACCGTTGTAATCGGGCGAGTTTCTACTTTCAGATGCAACAGGAATTTCTCGAGTTCGTTAATCCGTTCGCGAGATATGGGATTTTGACGTTAACGAATGGTTGAGAAACCATCAAAGTTTTCGCAATTCTGATGCTAGAAACGAATAACTGGAATGACGTAGGGGAAAAGTACACACACCATTGTAATCGGTCGAGTTTCTGCTTTCAGATGCAACAGGAATTTCTCGAGTTCGACAATCAGTTCGCGAGATATGGGAGTTTGAAGTTAAGGAATGGTTGAGAAACCATCAAAATTTTCTCAAGTTTGATACTCGCAACCAATAACTACAATGGCCTAGGGCAAAAATATACATAGCGTTGTAATCGGGAGAGTTTCTGCTTTCAGATGCAACAGGAATTTCTCGAGTTGGTCAATCCGTTCGCGAGATATGGGAGTTTGAAGTTAAGGAATGGTTGAGAAACCATCAAAATTTTCGCAAGTCTGATACTCGAAACCAATAACTACAAAGGCCTAGGGGAAAAATACACATACCGTTGTAATCGGGCGAGTTTCTGCTTTCAGATGCAATAGGAAATTCTCGAGTTCGTTAATCTGTTCGCGAGATATGGGAGTTTGAAGTTAAGGAGTGGTTGAGAAACCATAAAAATTTTCGCAAGTCTGTTACTCGAGACCAATAACTGGACTGGCCTAGGGGAAAAGTACACACACCGTTGTATTGGGGCGAGTTTCTACTTTCAGATGCAACAGGAATTTCTGGAGTTCGTCAATCCGATCGCGTGATATGGGAGTGTGAAGTTAAGGAACGGTTGAGAAACCATCAAAATTATCGCAAGTCTGATACTCGAAACCAATAACTACAATGGCCTTTTTTTTTCTTTTTTTTTTTTAACGTGGGGGAAATCTTCGAAAGACCCCCCCGCCGCCTGGGGAGGGGCGGGGGGAGTGTGGGATTCCCCGCGCCCGGAAGGAAACCCATCGGGCGCGGGACCTACCCACTAAAACCCACCACGGTGGCCATCCTCGCACTATGCAAGGGGGGCACCTGGGACCGAAGACATCATAACATCAGGTGCTCCCCCGTGCAGGGCTCTCGCGCCCGTGTCCTCCCGTTCCAGGGAAGGGAGGGGGTACTTCACCCTCCCTTCCCTGTTTTCTCCTCGGCGCTCTGGCGCCCGACGTCGGAGCAGGGCCACACTGCTCCGACGTCCCACTCCCGGGGGCCGCCCGAGGGCGGCCGCGAGTCCCACACTCGCGACCGCCCACGGCCCCCATAGCCGCGCCGGGGGCACGGCCCTGGGACCATGCCGTCGGCGCGGCCGCACCCCGGCTCGTACGCTCCCGAGGGCGGCTCTGGCCTCTCCGCCCTCGAGAGCGTCGCCGTCCCTTACTCTACCCACCCCTCAGACGACGGGCGGTGGCACGAGCCTCAAGGGCTACGCACCCCCGCCCGCCGCTCTCAGGGTGGCCTCCCCGGCCCTTCCGGAGGCCCACCCGCCCCCGGCCTCGGACGGGGCCTCGCTCGCGGTCTCCCGCTCTCGCGAATGCGGCTCGCGGCCTCCTTCTGCGAGATTACCTCCTCGCAGAAGGAGGCCACGGCCCGCCACTTCGTCTCGCTGCCGAGCATGGCCTGTACCACGCCCGGCAGCGATAGGTCCGCCCCAATCACGGCCGTGAGGACACGGCGCTCCACCCCCCAGGCCGGACACACCTCGAGGGTGTGTTGCGCCGTGTCCTCGTCCGCTGGACAGTGCCAGCAGCGCGCCGCCTCTTCCACACCGATCCGGCACAGGTACTGACCGAAGCATCCGTGCCCGGACAGCACCTGCACCAACCGGTAGGTGAGTGAGCCGAAGCGCCTACCCAGCCACTCAAACAGGACCGGCCGGATAGCCCGGACAGTCCTCTGGCCGAACAACGGCTCGGCCAGCCGCTGCTGCCAAAGCTGCAGCATGGACTCCCGGGCCTGGCGCCTCAGGGCCTCCACCTCGCATCCCGCCAGGACCACCCCATCCTCGCGGGCGCGCATGCGGCCCTCGTAGAAAGCCGCATGCGCGCCCGCGATCAAGTCCGCCGGGGGTAGCCCTGACTGGACGCTCGCCGCCTCATACGAAACGGTCCGGTACCCCCGGGCGATCCGCAGTGCAAGCCGCCTTTGAACCCGGCGCAGCAATACCTTGCTGCGCCGGGAGGCGGCCAGGTCGCCCGCCCAAACGGGGGCCCCGTATAGGGCCACCGAGTGGACCATTCCCGCGTAGAGACGGCGAACCCGGTCACTCGGGCCCCGCAGGTTGGGGAGGATACGGCCCAAAGCGCCAACTATCCTCTCCAACCGCGGGGCCAGGGCCCGGAAATGGCCCTCGAAGCGCCAGTGGCTGTCGAGGTGAAGTCCCAGATATTTCATCTGAGACCTCACCCCGACGTCTGTCTCACCCACCCGGATCAGGGGGGGAGGCGGCTCTCCCCGGGGTCTATACATCCCGAGTACCTCGGTTTTGTGGAGAGCCACCTCCAAACCGATCCCCCTGATCCGGGAGACGACGCGCCGGACACCGTCCTCGGCGGCCCGAACAGCCCCCCTCCAGTCCCCCCCGACGGCCAACAACAAGGTGTCGTCCGCGTAACATGTCAGACTGACGCCGTCGGGGAGGTCTTCGGCCCGCAGGACGGTGTCGTACCCGAGGTTCCACAGCAGGGGTCCTAACACCGACCCCTGCGGAACCCCGGAGTACACCGCTCTCCTCTCCGTCCCGCACCGGCCCGGATACTCGATCCACCTGTCGCGGAGGTAGTCCTCGACGACTGCCCTAAGGTAGGCGGGGACTCGATGTTCCTCAAGCCCCCGCCTAATCGCCGCCCAGGGTAGGGTGTTAAACGCATTGGCGATGTCCAAGGACACCGCCAATGCCACCCCACCCCGGGAGACCGCCGAGGCCGAGAGGGACCGGACGCGTCGAATCGCGTCGATCGTCGACCGGCCCTCCCGGAACCCGAACTGGCACTCCGCCAGCCCGGGCCCACCCCGCGACAGGTGCCCGACGATGCGGGCCGCCACGACTCTTTCTAGGAGCTTGCCCACATCGTCGAGCAGGCAAATCGGCCGGTACGCGGACGGAGAGTCCGCGGGCCTACCCTCTTTCCGGAGGAGGACCATTCGGGCCACCTTCCATGCGGAGGGGAATCGCCCGGCCTCCAGGCAGCGGTCGAATAGCTCCCGGAGGCCGTCACCCAGGACGTCCGCGGCCAAGACCAAGACTCGGCCGGGCACTCCCGAAGGACCCGGGGCAGTATCCTTCGCCCCGAGTCTTCGGATGGCCGCGGCTAGCTCCCCAGCCGAGACCCCCAGCTCCGCGGACCAGGTGGTCGGGTCCGCAGAGGGACGTGGCCCGCTCTCCCCCACGATCGGGAAGAGCGTGTCGACCACGTCCCTCAAGAGCTGGGGGTCGAGACCCTCGGTGATCGGGGGGGCCCATGGCCGGAGTTTATTCAGAACTATCCGGTATGGGCGCCCCCATGGATCCCGCTCGAGGGTCTCGAGGAGCTCCTTCCAGCTCTGGGCCTTGGCCCGTTTGATGGCGACCTGCAGAGCCCTCTTTCCCGCGCGATAGGACTCGTACAGTTCCGCCGCCCTAGCCCGCGCGCCGTCGTCGCCGTTCCGTCCGGCCCGACGACGCGCGCGGGTGTACTGGCGTCGGGCCCGGACGCATGCTGTCCGCAATTCCCCGATTTCGCCCGACCACCAGTACACCGCCCGACGAGGAGACCGCGGCCCGGCCCGGGGCATCGCCGCGTCGCAGATGCGCGCGACGGCGCTCCCGAGCCGAGCCACGGCCTCCTCCAGGTCGGGCAGCCTGGTCTCCCGTCGAGGCCAGGTTTCGGCCAGAGCGGCTGCCACCAGGACGTCCTTGTCAAGGCGCCGAAGCGCCCATCTGCGTGGTGGTGGTGGGGCGCTACCCGCTCCCGGGCGGAGGTGTCGGTGCGGGGCCGCGGCGGCCTCGGGGGAGGTCAAGACCACGCGGATATACCGGTGGTCCGATAATGTCTCCTCCCCCACCACCACGTCCCACCCGGACACCATACGCGCGGCGCCGGGGGATCCAAACGTCAAATCCACTATGGACCCTCCCCCGCGCCGCACGCACGTCAGCTCCGACCCCCGGTTAATCAACCGGAGGTCGAAGCCCGCCGCCCAGTCGCCCAGAGCCTCGCCCCTCCGATTGGTCCTGGGGGACCCCCATGCCACAGACCAGGCATTGAAGTCCCCCAGGACCAGCACCGGCCGGGGCGCAATCCTTGTGAGGCACGCCCCCACCCCGGCCAAGTACTGCTCGAAGGCAGCAAGGCCGCAGTTGGGCGAAACGTAGCACCCCACCACGGCGACTCCCCCCCACTGGACGGCGACGAATCCCGCCCCGTTCTCCAGTAAGGAGAACGGAGAGGACCCGTCACCGCCCTGCCACACAGCCGCCACCAAGCCGCCCGCATCCCCCATCCAATGCGGATGGTCGGGGACGCGGTACGGCTCGGCGGCGACTGCCAGACCACCCCCCCACTCCGCCAGCGTCTGACACATCAGGTCCTGCGCTGCACGGCAGTGGTTGAGGTTGGCCTGCAGGAGGAGGCGGGGAGCCATTATTTGATGGCCTCCTCACCGCCTCCTGGTGGCACCTCCGTGAGGACGGCGGCGGGGCCGATGTCCACCTCCATCGCAGACACCAACGCCGTCGCCGCCTCCGACCTCTTCCTTGCGGCCGTCGCGTCGGTCGCGGCCAGGTCCGCGGGCGCCGCGGCGCTCGCAGCTGGGGCCGCTCTCACCGGCGCCGGGAGCGGCCCCGGCGCCCCCCTCCTCTGCCCTCGTCGGGATGGGGGGGTACATTGCTTCCCCCCCATTCGGTGCGCGGCGGGTCTCCCCATGTCCGCACACAGCGGGCACTTGGGGGCCGCCGCGCAGTGGCTCGCGCGGTGGCCTTCGGCACCGCAGCGGTAACAAGCACCGCTGCGGTCCACCGCGGAGGTGCACCGCTGCCTGACATGGCCCGTCTCCAGGCAGCGGTAGCACTGGAGTGGGCGTTGGGCGAGGACCTCGATCCTCGCCGACACCCACCCCACCACGATCCTCCCGACTGCTTCTAACTTCCGGGCAGCCGGAAGAGGGCACCGTGCCCACACCGCTCCCAGGCCGGAGGAGGACCGCCCGACCTCCCCGGTCCGGATGTCCCCCTCAGAGCAGCCACCGGCCTGGGCCAGCGCCCTGGCCACCTCCTCCCGGGTGACCGAATCGTCCAGCCCACAAACGCGCAGCTCCGCGCTCTTTGTGGGCCGGGCGACCCTGACACCCCGGGGTGCCAAGGCCTCGCCCAGCTTTTCGGCCAGTCGGTCCGCCCTGGCTGCGTTGTCGGGGCCGCTCACGCGCAGCATGAGCGCCCCCGTCACCGCCCATCTCGGGCGGACCGACTCGATGGCGAGTGCGGCCAAGGATATCTTTTCCTTGGCCGCCGCCATCACCTCCCCGTAGGAGACGCCCCCCACCCCCCTCCGGGACGGTCAGCATGACTGCTGCCGTTGAAGGGGGGCGTCCCAGACGGGGCTTCGCCCTCCCCGCCTTTCCGTCCCTCTTCGGGGCAACCGGCGGGGGAGGCGGCGGCACCCGGGCCGCCCTCCTCGCCGTCCTTCCCGCCCTTCGGCCAAGGACCTCGGTCCACAAGGGACCGGATGGGGGCGGCGGCGGAGGCATTTGTGCCCCCGCCGTCTCCCCCACCACGGCACCCTTGCCCTTCGTCTCTGCCGCAGGGCCCGGAACCGCGATGGTCCCCCCCTGCGGTCCCCCGCCCCTCGGTTGTTTCCCGGGCCCGGTCCTCCGTCCCGCCGGCGCTCCGTCCTTGGGGCGAAGCGCCGCCCGTATTTCCCCCCGGATGACGGCCATCATGGCCGCCATCTTGGCGTCCATGAGGAGCTCGATGCTCCTCGTGGACGCCGCTGGCGTGGGGGGAGCTCCCGCTTTCCCTCCCCCACACGTGCATACGCCCGTCGGCCCCGGATGAGGGCGCCTCCTAAGGGCGTCCGATTCCCTCCGCAAGCAGGCCAGCTCGTCCTGCAGCGTCTCCACACGCTGCCTTAGCTGGGCGTTCGTGCCCTCCAAGGCAGCTGGTACACGGCGTCCCAGCTCCTGGAGAGCCCTCCGCGCCTCCGTCGCGGCCTGGCCAACCGACCTCGCGGAGGCTGTAGTCAGCCCTCGCGAGGTGGTGGCCACCTTCTCAATAGACCTCAGGGACGAGGCAATACGGGCCGATACATGGGCCGTATCCTCGTCCCTGAGGTCCTCCTCCCCGTCGGTCACCGTGAGCAACGGTGGAGCAGCGGATGTGGACGGATCTTCCTCCGTCCTCCGCCCCTCCACCGTCCTGCGCCTCTTTACGCCCGCGGCGCTGGTCGCGGACGCCAGGGACGAGACCGACGCCGTCTCGTCCCCCTCCTCGAACGGCGCCGGGTGGGGCACGAGTGCCCCCTCCGTCGCCACCCCTCGCGCCACGCGCACCGTCCCCCCTCCCCCTTTTTTTTTTTTTGAGTTTGTTTTATCCATTTTGGATCCCACGAGTAACTACAATGGCCTAGGGGAAAAAAAAAAAAAAAAAAAAATACACATAGCGTTGTAATCGGGAGAGTTTCTGTTTTCAGATGCAACAGAAATTTTCGGATTCGTCAATCCGTTCGCGAAATATGGGAGTTGGTGTTAAGGAACGGTTGAGAAACCATAAAAATTTTCGCAAGTCTGATACTCGAAAACAATAACAACTATGGCCTAGGGCAAAAATACACATACCGTAGTAATCGGACGTGTTTCTGATTTCAGATGCAACAGGAATTTCTCGTATTCGTCAATCCGTTCGCGAAATATGGGAGTTGGTGTTAAGGAACGGTTGAGAAACCATAAAAAATTTCGCAAGTCTGATACTCGAAAACAATAACTACAAAGGCCTAGGGGAAAAATACACATACCTTTGTAATCGGGCGAGTTTCTGCTTTCAGATGCAACAGGAATTTCTCGAGTTCGTTAATCTGTTCGCGAGATATGGGAGTTTGAAGTTAAGGAACGGTTGAGAAACCATCACAATTTTCGCAATTCTGATACTCGAAACCAATAACTACAATGGCCTAGGGGAAAAAAATACACATAGCGTCGTAATCGGGAGAGTTTCTGTTTTCAGATGCAACAGAAATTTTCGGATTCGTCAATCCGTTCGCGAAATATGGGAGTTGGTGTTAAGGAACGGTTGAGAAACCATCACAATTTTCTCAAGTCTGATACTCGAAACCAATAACTACTATGGCCTAGGGCAAAAATACACATACCGTTGTAATCGGACGAGTTTCTGGTTTCAGATGCAACTGGAATTTCTCGAGTTCGTCAGCCGTTCGCGACATATGGGAGTTTGAAGTTAAGGAATGGTTGAGAAACCAACAAAATTTTCGCAATTCTGATACTCGAAACCAATAACTACTACGGCCTAGGGCAAAAATTCACATACCATTGTAATCGGACGAGTTTCTGATTTCAGATGCAACAGGAATTTCTCGTATTCGTCAATCCGTTCGCGAAATATAGGAGTTGGTGTTAAGGAACGGTTGAGAAACCATAAAAAATTTCGCAAGTCTGATACTCGAAACCAATAACTACAAAGACTTAGGGGAAAAATACACATACCGTTGTAATCGGGAGAGTTTCTTCTTCCAGATGCAACCGGAATTTCTCGTGTTAGTCAATCCGTTCGCGTAATATGGGAGTTTGAAGTTAAGGAATGGTTGAGAAACCATCAAAATTTTCGCAAGTCTGATACTCGAAACCAATAACTACAAAGGCCTAGGGGAAAAATACGCATACTTTTGTAATCGGGCGAGTTTCTACTTTCAGATGCAACAGGAATTTCTCCAGCTCGTCAATCCGTTCGCGAGATATGGGAGCTTGAAATTAAGGAACGGTAGAGAAACCATCAAAATTTTCGCAAGTCTGATACTCGAAACCAATAACTACAAAGGCTTAGGGCAAAAATACACATACCGTTGTAATCGGGAGAGCTTCTTCTTCCAGATGCAACCGGAATTTCTCGTGTTCGTCAATCCGTTCGCGAGATATGGGAGTTTGAAGTTAAGGAATGGTTGAGAAACCATCAAAATTGTCGCAATTCTGATGCTAGAAACGAATAACTGGAATGCCCTAGGGGAAAAGTACACACACCACTCTAATCGGTCGAGTTTCTACTTTCAGATGCAACAGGAAATAATCGAGTTCGTCAATCCGTTCGCGAGATATGGGTGTTTGAAGGTAAGGAATGGTTGAGAAACCATCAAAATTTAGGCAATTCCGATGCTAGAAACGAATAACTGGAATGACCTAGGGGAAAAGTACACACACCATTGTAATGTAGCGAGTTTCCACTTTCAGATGCAACAGGAATTCCTCGAGTTCGTCAATCCGTTCGCGAGATATGGGAGTTTGAAGTTAAGGAATGGTTGAGAGACCATCACAATTTTCGCAAGTCTGATACTCGAAACCAATAACTACTATGGCCTAGGGGAAAAATACACGTACCTTTGTAATCGGGCGAGTTTCTACTTTCAGATGCAACAGGAATTTCTCGAGTATGTCAATCCGTTCGCGTGATATGGGTGTTTGAAGTTAAGGAATGGTTGAGAAAGCATCAAAATTTTCGCAATTCTGATGATAGAAACGAATAACTGGAATGACCTAGGGGAAAAGTACACACACCATTGTAATCGGCCGAGTATCTACTTTCAGATGCAACAGGAATTTCTCGAATTCGTCAACCGTTCGCGAGATATCGGAGTTTGAAGTTAAGGAATGGTTGAGAAACCAACAAAATTTTCGCAAGTCTGATACTCGAAACCAATAACTACTACGGCCTAGGGCAAAAATACACATACCATTGTAATCGGTCGAGTTTCTGATTTCAGATGCAACAGGAATTTCTCGTATTCGTCAATCCGTTCGCGAAATATAGGAGTTGGTGTTAAGGAACGGTTGAGAAACCATAAAAAATTTCGCAAGTCTGATACTCGAAACCAATAACTACAAAGACTTAGGGGAAAAATACACATACCGTTGTAATCGGGAGAGTTTCTTCTTCCAGATGCAACCGGAATTTCTCGTGTTAGTCAATCCGTTCGCGTAATATGGGAGTTTGAAGTTAAGGAATGGTTGAGAAACCATCAAAATTTTCGCAAGTCTGATACTCGAAACCAATAACTACAAAGGCCTAGGGGAAAAATACGCATACTTTTGTAATCGGGCGAGTTTCTACTTTCAGATGCAACAGGAATTTCTCCAGCTCGTCAATCCGTTCGCGAGATATGGGAGCTTGAAATTAAGGAACGGTAGAGAAACCATCAAAATTTTCGCAAGTCTGATACTCGAAACCAATAACTACAAAGGCTTAGGGCAAAAATACACATACCGTTGTAATCGGGAGAGCTTCTTCTTCCAGATGCAACCGGAATTTCTCGTGTTCGTCAATCCGTTCGCGAGATATGGGAGTTTGAAGTTAAGGAATGGTTGAGAAACCATCAAAATTGTCGCAATTCTGATGCTAGAAACGAATAACTGGAATGCCCTAGGGGAAAAGTACACACACCACTCTAATCGGTCGAGTTTCTACTTTCAGATGCAACAGGAAATAATCGAGTTCGTCAATCCGTTCGCGAGATATGGGTGTTTGAAGGTAAGGAATGGTTGAGAAACCATCAAAATTTAGGCAATTCCGATGCTAGAAACGAATAACTGGAATGACCTAGGGGAAAAGTACACACACCATTGTAATGTAGCGAGTTTCCACTTTCAGATGCAACAGGTATTCCTCGAGTTCGTCAATCCGTTCGCGAGATATGGGAGTTTGAAGTTAAGGAATGGTTGAGAGACCATCACAATTTTCGCAAGTCTGATACTCGAAACCAATAACTACTATGGCCTAGGGGAAAAATACACGTACCTTTGTAATCGGGCGAGTTTCTACTTTCAGATGCAACAGGAATTTCTCGAGTATGTCAATCCGTTCGCGTGATATGGGTGTTTGAAGTTAAGGAATGGTTGAGAAAGCATCAAAATTTTCGCAATTCTGATGATAGAAACGAATAACTGGAATGACCTAGGGGAAAAGTACACACACCATTGTAATCGGCCGAGTATCTACTTTCAGATGCAACAGGAATTTCTCGAATTCGTCAACCGTTCGCGAGATATCGGAGTTTGAAGTTAAGGAATGGTTGAGAAACCAACAAAATTTTCGCAAGTCTGATACTCGAAACCAATAACTACTACGGCCTAGGGCAAAAATACACATACCATTGTAATCGGTCGAGTTTCTGTTTCAGATGCAACAGGAATTTCTCGAGTTCGTCAATCCGTTCGCGAGACATGGAAGTTTGAAGTTAAGGAATGGTTGAGAAACCATCAAAATTTTCGCAAGTCTGATACTCGAAACCAATAACTACAAAGGCCTAGGAGAAAAATAGACATACCTTTGTAATCGGGCGAGTTTCTGTTTCAGAAGCAACAGGAAATTCTCGAGTTCGTCAATCCGTTCGCGAGATATGGGAGTTTGAATTTAAGGAATGGTTGAGAAACCGTCAATGTTTTCGCAAGTCTGATACTCGAAACCAATAACTACAATGGCCTAGGGGAAAAAAATACACATAGCGTCGTAATCGGGAGAGTTTCTGTTTTCAGATGCAACAGAAATTTTCGGATTCGTCAATCCGTTCGCGAAATATGGGAGTTGGTGTTAAGGAACGGTTGAGAAACCATAAAAATTTTCGCAAGTCTGATACTCGAAAACAATAACAACTATGGCCTAGGGCAAAAATACACATACCGTAGTAATCGGACGTGTTTCTGATTTCAGATGCAACAGGAATTTCTCGTATTCGTCAATCCGTTCGCGAAATATGGGAGTTGGTGTTAAGGAACGGTTGAGAAACCATAAAAAATTTCGCAAGTCTGATACTCGAAAACAATAACTACAAAGGCCTAGGGGAAAAATACACATACCTTTGTAATCGGGCGAGTTTCTGCTTTCAGATGCAACAGGAATTTCTCGAGTTCGTTAATCTGTTCGCGAGATATGGGAGTTTGAAGTTAAGTAACGGTTGAGAAACCATCACAATTTTCGCAATTCTGATACTCGAAACCAATAACTACAATGGCCTAGGGGAAAAAAATACACATAGCGTCGTAATCGGGAGAGTTTCTGTTTTCAGATGCAACAGAAATTTTCGGATTCGTCAATCCGTTCGCGAAATATGGGAGTTGGTGTTAAGGAACGGTTGAGAAACCATCACAATTTTCTCAAGTCTGATACTCGAAACCAATAACTACTATGGCCTAGGGCAAAAATACACATACCGTTGTAATCGGACGAGTTTCTGGTTTCAGATGCAACTGGAATTTCTCGAGTTCGTCAGCCGTTCGCGACATATGGGAGTTTGAAGTTAAGGAATGGTTGAGAAACCAACAAAATTTTCGCAATTCTGATACTCGAAACCAATAACTACTACGGCCTAGGGCAAAAATTCACATACCATTGTAATCGGACGAGTTTCTGTTTCAGATGCAACAGGAATTTCTCGAGTTCGTCAATCCGTTCGCGAGATATGGGAGTTTGAAGTTAAGGAATGGTTGAGAAACAATCAAAATTTTCGCAAGTCTGATACTCGAAACCAATAGCTACAAAGGCCTAGGGGAAAAATACACATACCTTTGTAATCGGGCGAGTTTCTGCTTTCAGAAGCAACAGGAATTTCTCGAGTTCGTCAATCCGTTCGCGAGATATGGGAGTTTGAAGTTAAGGAGTGGTTGAGAAACCGTCAAAGTTTTCGCAAGTCTGATACTCGAAACCAATAACTACAATGGCCTAGGGGAAAAATTCACATACCATTGTAATCGGACGAGTTTCTGCTTTCAGATGCAACAGGAATTTCTCGAGTTCGTCAATCTGTTCGCGAGATATGGGAGTTTGAAGATAAGGAACGGTTGAGAAACCATCAAAATTTTCGCAAGTCTGATACTCGAAACCAATAACTACAAAGGCCTAGGGGAAAAATACACATACCGTTGTAATCGGGCGTGTTTCTACTTTCAGATGCAACAGGAACTTCTTGAGGTCGTCAATCCGTTCGCGTGATATGGGAGTGTGAAGTTAAGGAACGGTTGAGAAACCATCAAAATTTTCGCAAGTCTGATACTCGAAACCAATAACTACAAAGGCCTAGGGGAAAAATACACATACCGTTGTAATCGGGCGAGTTTCTACTTTCAGATGCAACAGGAATTTCTCGAGTTCGTCAATCCGTTCGCGAGATATGGGAGTTTGAATTTAAGGAATGGTTGAGAAACCATCAAAATTTTCGCAAGTCTGATACTCGAAACCAATAACTACAATGGCCTAGGGGAAAAAAATACACATAGCGTTGTAATCGGGAGAGTTTCTGTTTTCAGATGCAACAGAAATTTTCGGATTCGTCAGTCCGTTCGCGAAATATGGGAGTTGGTGTTAAGGAACGGTTGAGATACCATAAAAATTTTCCCAAGTCTGATACTCGAAAACAATAACTACTATGGCCTGGGGGAAAAATACACATACCCTTGTAATCGGGCGAGTTTCTGCTTTCAGATGCAATAGGAAATTCTCGAGTTCGTAAATCTGTTCGCGAGATATGGAAGTTTGAAGTTAAGGAGTGGTTGAGAAACCATCAAAATTTTCGCAAGTCTGTTACTCGAGACCAATAACTGGAATGGCCTAGGGGAAAAGTACACACACCGTTGTAATGGGGCGAGTTTCTACTTTCAGATGCAACAGGAATTTCTGGAGTTCGTCAATCCGTTCGCGTGATATGGGAGTGTGAAGTTAAGGAACGGTTGAGAAACCATCAAAATTTTCGCAAGTCTGATACTCGAAACCAATAACTACAAAGGCCTAGGGGAAAAATACACATACCGTTGTAATCGGGCGAGTTTCTACTTTCAGATGCAACAGGAATTTCTCGAGTTCGTTAATCCGTTCGCGAGATATGGGATTTTGAAGTTAACGAATGGTTGAGAAACCATCAAAGTTTTCGCAATTCTGATGCTAGAAACGAATAACTGGAATGACGTAGGGGAAAAGTACACACACCATTGTAATCGGTCGAGTTTCTGCTTTCAGATGCAACAGGAATTTCTCGAGTTCGACAATCAGTTCGCGAGATATGGGAGTTTGAAGTTAAGGAATGGTTGAGAAACCATCAAAATTTTCTCAAGTTTGATACTCGCAACCAATAACTACAATGGCCTAGGGCAAAAATATACATAGCGTTGTAATCGGGAGAGTTTCTGCTTTCAGATGCAACAGGAATTTCTCGAGTTGGTCAATCCGTTCGCGAGATATGGGAGTTTGAAGTTAAGGAATGGTTGAGAAACCATCAAAATTTTCGCAAGTCTGATACTCGAAACCAATAACTACAAAGGCCTAGGGGAAAAATACACATACCGTTGTAATCGGGCGAGTTTCTGCTTTCAGATGCAATAGGAAATTCTCGAGTTCGTTAATCTGTTCGCGAGATATGGGAGTTTGAAGTTAAGGAGTGGTTGAGAAACCATAAAAATTTTCGCAAGTCTGTTACTCGAGACCAATAACTGGACTGGCCTAGGGGAAAAGTACACACACCGTTGTATTGGGGCGAGTTTCTACTTTCAGATGCAACAGGAATTTCTGGAGTTCGTCAATCCGATCGCGTGATATGGGAGTGTGAAGTTAAGGAACGGTTGAGAAACCATCAAAATTATCGCAAGTCTGATACTCGAAACCAATAACTACAATGGCCTAGGGGAAAAAAATACACATAGCGTTGTAATCGGGAGAGTTTCTGTTTTCAGATGCAACAGAAATTTTCGGATTCGTCAATCCGTTCGCGAAATATGGGAGTTGGTGTTAAGGAACGGTTGAGATACCATAAAAATTTTCCCAAGTCTGATACTCGAAAACAATAACTACTATGGCCTGGGGGAAAAATACACATACCCTTGTAATCGGGCGAGTTTCTGCTTTCAGATGCAATAGGAAATTCTCGAGTTCGTAAATCTGTTCGCGAGATATGGAAGTTTGAAGTTAAGGAGTGGTTGAGAAACCATCAAAATTTTCGCAAGTCTGTTACTCGAGACCAATAACTGGAATGGCCTAGGGGAAAAGTACACACACCGTTGTAATGGGGCGAGTTTCTACTTTCAGATGCAACAGGAATTTCTGGAGTTCGTCAATCCGTTCGCGTGATATGGGAGTGTGAAGTTAAGGAACGGTTGAGAAACCATCAAAATTTTCGCAAGTCTGATACTCGAAACCAATAACTACAAAGGCCTAGGGGAAAAATACACATACCGTTGTAATCGGGCGAGTTTCTACTTTCAGATGCAACAGGAATTTCTCGAGTTCGTTAATCCGTTCGCGAGATATGGGATTTTGAAGTTAACGAATGGTTGAGAAACCATCAAAGTTTTCGCAATTCTGATGCTAGAAACGAATAACTGGAATGACGTAGGGGAAAAGTACACACACCATTGTAATCGGTCGAGTTTCTGCTTTCAGATGCAACAGGAATTTCTCGAGTTCGTCAATCAGTTCGCGAGATATGGGAGTTTGAAGTTAAGGAATGGTTGAGAAACCATCAAAATTTTCTCAAGTTTGATACTCGCAACCAATAACTACAATGGCCTAGGGCAAAAATATACATAGCGTTGTAATCGGGAGAGTTTCTGCTTTCAGATGCAACAGGAATTTCTCGAGTTGGTCAATCCGTTCGCGAGATATGGGAGTTTGAAGTTAAGGAATGGTTGAGAAACCATCAAAATTTTCGCAAGTCTGATACTCGAAACCAATAACTACAAAGGCCTAGGGGAAAAATACACATACCGTTGTAATCGGGCGAGTTTCTGCTTTCAGATGCAATAGGAATTTATCGAGTTCGTCAATCCGTTCGCGAGATATGGGAGTTTGAAGTTAAGGAATGGTTGAGAAACCATCAAAGTTTTCGCAATTCTGTTCGCTAGAAACGAATAACTGGAATGACGTAGGGGAAAAGTACACACACCATTGTAATCGGTCGAGTTTCTGCTTTCAGATGCAACAGGAATTTCTCGAGTTCGTCAATCAGTTCGCGAGATATGGGAGTTTGAACTTAAGGAATGGTTGAGAAACCATCAAAATTTTCTCAAGTTTGATACTCGCAACCAATAACTACAATGGCCTAGGGCAAAAAAATACACATAGCGTTGTAATCGGGAGAGTTTCTGTTTTCAGATGTAACAGAAATTTTCGGATTCGTCAATCCGTTCGCGAAATATGGGAGTTGGTGTTAAGGAACGGTTGAGAAACCATATAAATTTTCGCAAGTCTGATACTCGAAAACAATAACTACTATGGCCTAGGGCAAAAATACACATACCGTAGTAATCGGACGTGTTTCTGGTTTCAGACGCAACAGGAATTTCTCGTATTCGTCAATCCGTTCGCGAGATATGGGAGTTTGAATTTAAGGAATGGTAGAGAAACCATAAAAATTTTCGCAAGTCTGATACTCGAAACCAATAACTACTATGGCCTAGGGCAAAAATACACATACCGTTGTAATCGGACGAGTTTCTGGTTTCTGATGCAACAGGAATTTCTCGAGGTCGTCAGCCGTTGGCGACATATGGGAGTTTGAAGTTAAGGAATGGTTGAGAAACCAACAAAATTTTCGCAAATCTGATACTCGAAACCAATAACTGGAATGGCCTAGGGGAAAAGTACACACACCGTTGTAATGGGGCGAGTTTCTACTTTCAGATGCAACAGGAATTTCTCGAGTTCGTCAATCCGTTCGCGAGATATGGGGGTTTGAAGTTAAGGAATGGTTGAGAAACCAACAAAATTTTCGCAAGTCTGATACTCGAAACACATAACTACAAAGGCCTAGGGCAAAAATACACATACCATTGTAATCGGACGAGTTTCTGTTTCAGATGCAACAGGAATTTCTCGAGTTCGTCAATCCGTTCGCGAGATATGGGGGTTTGAAGTTAAGGAATGCTTGAGTAACCATCAAAATTTTCGCAAGTCTGATACGCGAAACCAATAACTACAATGGCCAAGGTGAAAAATACACATACCTTTGTAATCTGGCGTGTTTCTTCTTTCAGATGCAACAGGAATTTCTCGAGTTCGTCAATCCGTTTGCGAGATATGGGAGTTTGAAGTTAAGGAGTGGTTGTGGAACCATCAAAATTTTCGCAATTCTGATGCTAGAAACGAAAAACTGGAATGGCCTAGGGGAAAAGTACACACACCATAATAATCGGGCGAGTTTCTACTTTCAGATGCAACAGGAATTTCTCGATTTCGTCAATCCGTTCGCGAGATATGGGAGTTAGAAGTTAAGGAATGGTTGAGAAACCATCAAAATTTTCGCAAGTCTGATATTCGAGACCAATAACTACTATGGCCTTGGGCAAAAATACACATACCTTTGTAATCGGGCGAGTTTCTGCTTTCTGGTGCAATAGGAAATTCTCGAGTTCGTCAATCCGTTCGAGAGATATGGGTGTTTGGTGTTAAGGAATGGTTGAGAAACCAAAAAAATTTTCGCAAGTCTGATACCCGAAACCAATAACTACAATGGCCTAGGGCAAAGATAAACATACCGTTGTAACCGGGAGGGTTTCTGCTTTCAGATGCAATAGGAAATTCTCGAGTTCGTCAATCCGTTCGAGAGATATGTGTGTTTGGTGTTAAGGAATGGTTGAGAAACCATAAAAATTTTCGCAAGTCTGATACCCGAAACCAATAACTGCAACGGCCTAGGGCAAAAATACACATACCGTTGTAATCGGGAGAGTTTCTGCTTTCAGATGCAATAGGAAATTCTCGAGTTCGTCAATCCGTTCGAGAGAAATGGGAGACTGAAGTTAAGGAATGGTTGAGAAACCATCAAAATTTTCGCAAGTCTGATACTCGAAACCTATAACTGGAATGGCCTAGGGGAAAAGTACACACAACATTGTAATCGGGCGAGTTTCCACTATCAGATGCAAAAGGAATTTCTCGAGTTCGCCAATCCGTTCGCGAGGCATGGGAGTTTGAAGTTAAGGAATCGTTGAGAAACCATCAAAATTTTCGCAAGTCTGATACTCGAAACCAATAACTACAGAGGCCTAGGGGAAAAATACACATAGCTTTGTAATCGGGCGATTTTCTGCTTTCAGATGCAATAGGAATTTCTCGAGTTCGCCAATCCGTGCGCGAGGCATGGGAGTTTGAAGTTAAGGAATCGTTGAGAAACCATCAAAATTTTCGTAAATCTGATACTCGAAACCGATAACTACAATGGCCTAGGGGCAAAATACAAATACCGTTGTAATCGGGCGAGTCTCTGCTTTCAGATGCAACAGGAATTTCAAGAGTTCGTCAATCCGTTCGCGAGATATGGGAGTTTGAAGTTAAGGAATGGTTGAGAAACCATCAAAATTTTCGCTGGTCTGATACTCGAAACCAATAACTACTATGGCGTAGGGCAAAAATACACATACCGTTGTAATCGGACGAGTTTCTGGTTTCAGATGCAACAGGAATTTCTCGAGTTCGTCAGCCGTTCGCGACATATGGGAGTTTGAAGTTAAGGAATGTTTGAGAAACCATCAAAATTTTCGCAAGTCTGATACTCGAAACCAATAACTACAATGGCCTAGGGAAAAAATACACATAGCGCTGTAATCGGGAGAGTTTCTATTTTCAGATGCAACAGAAATTTTTCGGATTTGTCAATCCGTTCGCGAGATATGGGAGTTTGAAGTTAAGGAATGGTTGAGAAACCATAAAAATTTTCGCATGTCTGATACACGAAACCAATAACTACTATGGCCTAGGGCAAAAATACACATACCGTTGTAATCGGACGAGTTTCTGGTTTCAGATGCAACAGGAATTTCTCGAGTTCGTCAATCCGTTCGCGAGATATGGGGGTTTGAAGTTAAGGAATGCTTGAGTAACCATCAAAATTTTCGCAAGTCTTATACGCGAAACCAATAACTACAATGGCCTAGGGGAAAAATACACATACCTTTGTAATCGGGCGTGTTCCTACTTTCAGATGCAACAGGAATTTCTCGAGTTCGTCAATCCGTTCGCGAGATATGGGAGTTTAAAGTTAAAGAGTGGTTGAGAAACCATCAAAATTTTCGCAAGTCTGATACTCGAAACCAATAACTACAAAGGCATAGGGAAAAATACACACAGCTTTGTAATCGGGCGAGTTTCTACTTTCAGATGCAACAGGAATTTCTCGAGTTCGTCATTCCGTTCGCGAGATATGGGAGTTTGAAGTTACGGAATGTTTGAGAAACCATCAAAATTTCGCTGGTCTGATACTCGAAACCAACAACTGGAATGGCCTAGTGAAAAAGTCCACACACCATTGCAATCGGGCGAGTTTCCACTTTCAGATGCGACAGGAATTTCTCGAGTTCGCCAATCCGTTCGCGAGGTATGGGAGTTTGAGGTTAAGAAATGCTTGAGAAACCATCAAAATTTTCGCAAGTCTGATACGCGAAACCAATAACTACAATGGTCTAGATGAAAAATACACATACCTTTGTAATCTGGCGTGTTTCTACTTTCAGATGCAACAGGAATTTCTCAATTTCGTCAATCCGTTCGCGAGATATGGGAGTTTGAAGTTAAGGAATGTTTGAGAAACCATCAAAATTTTCGTAAATCTGATACTCGAAACCAATAACTACAATGGCCTAGGGGCAAAACACAAATACCGCTGTAATCGGGGGAGTTTCTAGTTTCAGATGCAACAGCAATTTCTCGAGTTCGTCAATCCGTTCGCGAGATAAGACAGTTTGAAGTTAAGGAATGGTTGAGAAACCATCAAAATTTCCGCAAGTCTGATACTCGAAACCAATAACTGGAATGGCCCAGGGGAAAAGTACACACACCGTTGTAATCGGGCGAGTTTCTACTTTCAGATGCAACAGGAATTTCTCGAGTTCGTCATTCCGTTCGCGAGATATGGTTGTTTGGTGTTAAGGAATGGTTGAGAAACCATAAAAATTTTCGCAAGTCTGATACCCGAAACCAATAACTACAATGGCCTAGGGCAAAAATACACATAGCGTTGTAATCGGGAGAGTTTCTGCTTTCAGATGCAATAGGAAATTCTCGAGTTCGTCAATCCGTTCGAGAGATATGGGAGATTGAAGTTAAGGAATGGTTGAGAAACCATCAAAATTTTCGCAAGTCTGATACTCGAAACCAATAACTGGAATGGCCTAGGGGAAAAGTACACACAACATTGTAATCGGGCGAGTTTCCACTTTCAGATGCAACAGGAATTTCTCGAGTTCGCCAATCCGTTCACGAGGCATGGGAGTTTGAAGTTAAGGAATCGTTAAGAAACCATCAAAATTTTTGCAAGTCTGATACTCGAAACCAATAACTACAGAGGCCTAGGGGAAAAACACACATAGCTTTGTAATCGGGCGAGTTTCTACTTTCTGATGCAACGGGAATTTCTCGAGTTCGTCAATCCGTTCGCGAGATATGGGAGTTTGAAGTTAAGGAATGTTTGAGAAACCATCAAAATTTTCGTAAATCTGATACTCGAAACCAATAACTACAATGGCCTAGGGGCAAAACACAAATACCGTTGTAATCGGGCGAGTTTCTAGTTTCAGATGCAACAGCAATTTCTCGAGTTCGTCAATCCGTTCGCGAGATAAGACAGTTTGAAGTTAAGGAATGGTTGAGAAACCATCAAAATTTCCGCTGGTCTGATACTCGAAACCAATAACTGGAATGGCCCAGGGGAAAAGTACACACACCGTTGTAATCGGGCGAGTTTCTACTTTCAGATGCAACAGGAATTTCTCGAGTTCGTCATTCCGTTCGCGAGATATGGGAGTTTGAAGTTAAGGAATGATTGAGAAATCATCAAAATTTTCGCTGGTCTGATACTCGAAACCAATAACTAGAATGGCCTAGGGGAAAAGTACACACACCATTGTAATCGGGCGAGTTTCTACTTTCAGATGCAACAGGAATTTCTCGAGTTCGTCATTCCGTTCGCGAGATATGGTTGTTTGGTGTTAAGGAATGGTTGAGAAACCATAAAAATTTTCGCAAGTCTGATACCCGAAACCAATAACTACAATGGCCTAGGGCAAAAATACACATAGCGTTGTAATCGGGAGAGTTTCTGCTTTCAGATGCAATAGGAAATTCTCGAGTTCGTCAATCCGTTCGAGAGATATGGGAGATTGAAGTTAAGGAATGGTTGAGAAACCATCAAAATTTTCGCAAGTCTGATACTCGAAACCAATAACTGGAATGGCCTAGGGGAAAAGTACACACAACATTGTAATCGGGCGAGTTTCCACTTTCAGATGCAACAGGAATTTCTCGAGTTCGCCAATCCGTTCACGAGGCATGGGAGTTTGAAGTTAAGGAATCGTTAAGAAACCATCAAAATTTTTGCAAGTCTGATACTCGAAACCAATAACTACAGAGGCCTAGGGGAAAAACACACATAGCTTTGTAATCGGGCGAGTTTCTACTTTCTGATGCAACGGGAATTTCTCGAGTTCGTCAATCCGTTCGCGAGATATGGGAGTTTGAAGTTAAGGAATGTTTGAGAAACCATCAAAATTTTCGTAAATCTGATACTCGAAACCAATAACTACAATGGCCTAGGGGCAAAACACAAATACCGTTGTAATCGGGCGAGTTTCTAGTTTCAGATGCAACAGCAATTTCTCGAGTTCGTCAATCCGTTCGCGAGATAAGACAGTTTGAAGTTAAGGAATGGTTGAGAAACCATCAAAATTTCCGCTGGTCTGATACTCGAAACCAATAACTGGAATGGCCCAGGGGAAAAGTACACACACCGTTGTAATCGGGCGAGTTTCTACTTTCAGATGCAACAGGAATTTCTCGAGTTCGTCATTCCGTTCGCGAGATATGGGAGTTTGAAGTTAAGGAATGATTGAGAAATCATCAAAATTTTCGCTGGTCTGATACTCGAAACCAATAACTAGAATGGCCTAGGGGAAAAGTACACACACCATTGTAATCGGGCGAGTTTCTACTTTCAGATGCAACAGGAATTTCTCGAGTTCGTCATTCCGTTCGCGAGATATGGGAGTTTGAAGTTACGGAATGTTTGTGAAACCATCAAAATTTTCGCTGGTCTGATACTCGAAACCTATAACTGGAATGGCCTAGGGGAAAAGTACATACACCATTGTAATCGGGCGAGTTTCCACTTTCAGATGCAACAGGAATTTCTCGAGTTCGCCAATCCGTTCGCGAGGTATGGGAGTTTGAAATTAAGGAATCGTTGAGAAACCATCAAAATTTTCGCAAATCTGATACTCGAAACCAATAACTACAGAGGCCTAGGGGAAAAACACACATAGCTTTGTAATCGGGCGAGCTTCTACTTTCAGTTGCAACAGGAATTTCTCGAGTTCGTCAATCCGTTCGCGAGATATGGGAGTTTGAAGTTAAGGAATGTTTGAGAAACCATCAAAATTTTCGTAAATCTGATACTCGAAACCAATAACTGCAATGGCCTAGGGAAAAAGTACACACACCGCTGTAATGGGGCGGGTTTCTATTTTCAGATGCAACAGAAATTTTTCGGATTCGTCAATCCGTTCGTGAGATATGGGAGTTTGAAGTTAAGGAATGGTTGAGAAACCATAAAAATTTTCGCAAGTCTGATACTCGAAACCAATAACTGCAATGGCCTAGGGAAAAAGTACACATACCTTTGTAATCGGGCGTGTTTCTACTTTCAGATGCAACAGGAATTTCTCGAGTTCGTGAATCCGTTCGCGAGATATGGGGGTTTGAAGTTAAGGAATGCTTGAGAAGCCATCAAAATTTTCGCAAGTCTGATACGCGAAACCAATAACTACAAGGGCCTAGGGGAAAAATACACATACCTTTGTAATCGGGGGTGTTTCTACTTTCAGATGCAACAGGAATTTTTCGAGTTCATCAATCCGTTCGCGAGATGTGGGAGATTGAAGTTAAGGTGTGGTTGAGAAACCATCAAAATTTTCGCAAGTCTGATACTCGAAACCAACAACTGGAATGGCCTAGTGAAAAAGTACACACACCATTGCAATCGGGCGAGTTTCCACTTTCAGATGCGACAGGAATTTCTCGAGTTCGCCAATCCGTTCGCGAGGTATGGGAGTTTGAGGTTAAGAAATGCTTGAGAAACCATCAAAATTTTCGCAAGTCTGATACGCGAAACCAATAACTACAATGGTCTAGATGAAAAATACACATACCTTTGTAATCTGGCGTGTTTCTACTTTCAGATGCAACAGGAATTTCTCAATTTCGTCAATCCGTTCGCGAGATATGGGAGTTTGAAGTTAAGGAATGTTTGAGAAACCATCAAAATTTTCGTAAATCTGATACTCGAAACCAATAACTACAATGGCCTAGGGGCAAAACACAAATACCGTTGTAATCGGGCGAGTTTCTAGTTTCAGATGCAACAGCAATTTCTCGAGTTCGTCAATCCGTTCGCGAGATAAGACAGTTTGAAGTTAAGGAATGGTTGAGAAACCATCAAAATTTCCGCAAGTCTGATACTCGAAACCAATAACTACAGAGGCCTAGGGCAAAAATACACATAGCGTTGTAATCAGGAGAGTTTCTGCTTTCAGATGCAATAGGAAATTCTCGAGTTCGTCAATCCGTTCGAGAGATATAGGAGATTGAAGTTAAGGAATGGTTGAGAAACCATCAAAATTTTCGCAAGTCTGATACTCGAAACCAATAACTGGAATGGCCTAGGGGAAAAGAACACACAACATTGTAACCGGGCGAGTTTCCACTTTCAGATGCAACAGGAATTTCTCGAGTTCGCCTATCCGTTCACGAGGCATGGGAGTTTGAAGTTAAGGAATCGTTGAAAAACCATCAAAATTTTCGCAAGTCTGATACTCGAAACCAATAACTACAAACGCCTAGGGGAAAAACACACATAGCTTTGTAATCGGGCGAGTTTCTACTTTCTGACGCAACGGGAATTTCTCGAGTTCGTCAATCTGTTCGCGAGATGTGGGAGTTTGAAGTTAAGGAATGTTTGAGAAACCATCAAAATTTTCGTAAATCTGATACTCGAAACCAAAACTACAATGTCCTAGGGGCAAAACACAAATACCGTTGTAATCGGGCGAGTTTCTAGTTTCAGATGCAACAGCAATTTCTCGAGTTCGTCAATCCGTTCGCGAGATAAGACAGTTTGAAGTTAAGGAATGGTTGAGAAACCATCAAAATTTCCTCTGGTCTGATACTCGAAACCAATAACTGGAATGGCCTAGGGGAAAAGTACACACACCGGTGTAATCGGGCGAGTTTCTACTTTCAGATGCAACAGGAATTTCTCGAGTTCGTCATTCCGTTCGCGAGATATGGGAGTTTGAAGTTAAGGAATGATTGAGAAATCATCAAAATTTTTGCTGGTCTGATACTCGAAACCAATAACTAGAATGGCCTAGGGGAAAAGTACACACACCATTGTAATCGGGCGAGTTTCTACTTTCAGATGCAACAGGAATTTCTCGAGTTCGTCATTCCGTTCGCGAGATATGGGAGTTTGAAGTTACGGAATGTTTGAGAAACCATCAAAATTTCGCTGGTCTGATACTCGAAACCTATAACTGGAATGGCCTAGGGGAAAAGCACATACACCATTGTAATCGGGCGAGTTTCCACTTTCAGATGCAACAGGAATTTCTCGAGTTCGCCAATCCGTTCGCGAGGTATGGGAGTTTGAAATTAAGGAATCGTTGAGAAACCATCAAAATTTTCGCAAATCTGATACTCGAAACCAATAACTACAGAGGCCTAGGGGAAAAACACACATAGCTTTGTAATCGGGCGAGCTTCTACTTTCAGATGCAACAGGAATTTCTCGAGTTCGTCAATTCGTTCGCGAGATATGGGAGTTTGAAGTTAAGGAATGTTTGAGAAACCATCAAAATTTTCGTAAATCTGATACTCGAAACCAATAACTACAATGGCCTAGGGGCAAAACACAAATACCGTTGTAATCGGGCGAGTTTCTACTTTCAGATGCAACAGCAATTTCTCGAGTTCGTCAATCCGTTCGCGAGATAAGACAGTTTGAAGTTAAGGAATGGTTGAGAAACCATCAAAATTTCCGCTGGTCTGATACTCGAAACCAATAACTGGAATGGCCTAGGGGAAAAGTACACACACCGTTGTAATCGGGCGAGTTTCTACTTTCAGATGCAACAGGAATTTCTCGAGTTCGTCATTCCGTTCGCGAGATATGGGAGTTTGAAGTTACGGAATGTTTGAGAAACCATCAAAATTTTCGCTGGTCTGATACTCGAAACCTATAACTGGAGTGGCCTATGGGAAAAGTACACACACCTTTGTAATCGGGCGAGTTTCTACTTTCAGATGCAACAGGAATTTCTCGAGTTCGTCATTCCGTTCGCGAGATATGGGAGTTTGGAGTTAAGGAATGATTGAGAAATCATCAAAATTTTCGCTGGTCTGATACTCGAAACCAATAACTAGAATGGCCTAGGGGAAAAGTACACACACCATTGTAATCTGGCGGGTTTCAACATTCAGATGCAACAGGAATTTCTCGAGTTCGTCAATCCGTTCGCGAGGTATGGGAGTTTGAAGTTAAGGAATCGTTGAGAAACCATCAAAATTTTCGCAAGTCTGATACTCGAAACCAATAACTACAAAGTCCTAGGGGAAAAATACACATAGCTTTGTAATCGGGCGAGTTTCTACTTTCAGATGCAACAGGAATTTCTCGAGTTCCTCAATCCGTTCGCGAGATATGGGAGTTTGAAGTTAAGGAGTGGTTGAGAAACCATCAAAATTTTCGCAAGTCTGATATTCGAAACGAATAACTGGAATCGCCTAGTGGAAAAGTACACACACCATTGTAATCGTGCGAGTTTCTCCTTTCAGATGCAACAGGAATTTCTCGAGTTCGTCAATGCGTTCGCGAGATATGGAGTTTGAAATTAAGGAATGGTTGAGAAACCATCAAAATCTTCAAAAGTCTGATACTCGAAACCAATAACTTCAATGGCCTACGGTAAAAATACACATACCGTTGTAATCGGGAGAGTTTGTACTTTCAGATGCACGGAAATTTTTCGGATTTGTCAAACCGTTCGCGAAATATCGGAGTTTGGAGTTAAGAGATGGTTGAGAAACTATCAAAGTTTTCGCAATTCTGATGCTAGAAATGAATAACTGCAATGACATAGAGGAAAAGTACACTCACCATTGTAATCGGGCTAGTTTCTACTTTCAGATGCAACAGGAATTTCTCGAGTTCGTCAATCCGTTCGCGAGGTATGGTAGTTTGAAGTTAAGGAGTGGTTGAGAAACCATCAAAATTTTCGCAAGTCTGATACTCGAAACGAATAACTGGAATCGCCTAGTGGAAAAGTACACACACCATTGTAATCGTGCGAGTTTCTCCTTTCAGATGCAACAGGAATTTCTCGAGTTCGTCAATGCGTTCGCGAGATATGGAGTTTGAAATTAAGGAATGGTTGAGAAACCATCAAAATCTTCAAAAGTCTGATACCCGAAACCAATAACTACAATGGCCTAGGGTAAAAATACAGATACCGTTGTAATCGGGAGAGTTTGTACTTTCAGATGCACGGAAATTTTTCGCATTCGTCAAACCGTTCGCAAAATATCGGAGATTGGAGTTAAGAGATGGTTGAGAAACCATCAAAATTTTCGCAATTCTGATGCTAGAAACGAATAACTGGAATGGCCTAGTGGAAAAATACACACACCATTCTAATCGGGCGAGTTTCTACTTTCACATGCAACAGGAATTTCTCGAGTTCGTCAATCCGTTCGCGAAATATCGGAGTTTTTTAGTTAAGAGATAGTTGAGAAACCATTAAAATTTTCGCAATTCTGATGCTAGAAACGAATTACTGGAATGGCCTAGGGGAAAAGAACACACGCCATTGTAATCGGGCGAGTTTCTACTTTCAGATGCAATAGGAATTTCTCGAGTTCGTCAATCCGTTCGCGAGATATAGGAGCTTGAATTTAAGGAATGGTTGCGAAACCATCAAAATTTTCGCAAGTCTGATACTCGAAACCAATAACTGGAATCGCCTAGGGGAAAAGTACACACACCATTGTAATCGGGCGAGTTTCTCCTTTCAGATGCAACAGGAATTTCTCGAGTTCGTCAGTCCGTTCGCGAGGTATGGGAGTTTGAAGTTAAGGAACGGTTGAGAAACCATCAAAATTTTCGCAAGTCTGGTACTCGAAACCAATAACTGGAATGGCCTAGGGGAAAAATACACATACCTTTGTAATCGGGCGAGTTTCTATTTTCAGATGCAACAGGAATATCTCGAGTTCGTCAATCCGTTCGCTAGATATGGGAGTTTGAAGTTAAGGAATGCTTGAGAAACCATCAAAATTTTCGCAAGTCTGAAACTCGAAACCAATAACTACAAAGCCCTAGGGGAAAAATACACATACGTTTGTAATCGGGCGAGTTTATACTTTCACATGCAACAGGAATTGCTCGAGCTCGTTAATCCGTTCGCGAGATATTGGAGTTTGAAGTTAAGGAATGCTTGAGAAACCATCAAAATTTTCGCAAGTCTGGTACTCGAAACCAATAACTGGAATGGCCTAGGGGAAAAATACACATACCCTTGTAATCGAGAGAGTTTCTACTTTCAGATGCAACAGACATTTTTCGGATTCGGCAATCCGTTCGCGAGATATGTGAGTTTGAAGTTAACGAATGCTTGAGAAACCATCACAATTTTCGCAAGTCTGATACTCGAAACCAATAACTACTGTGGCCTAGGGCAAAAATACACATACCACTGTAATCGAGCGAGTTTCTGCTTTCAGATGCCAGAGGAATTTCTCGAGTTCGTCAATCCGTTCGCGAGATATGTGAGTTTGAAGTTAAGGAATGGTTGGGAAACCATCAAAGTTTTCGCAAGTCTGATACTCGAAACCAATAACTACAATAGCCTAGGGGAAAAATACACATACCGTTGTAATCGGGAGAGTTTCTACTTTCAGATGCAACAGAAATTTTTCGGATTCGGCAATGCGTTCGCGAAATATCGGAGTTTGGAGTTAAGAAATGGTTGAGAAACCATCAAAATTTTCGCAATTCTGATGCTAGAAACGAAAAACTGGAATGGCCTAGGGGAAAAGTACACAAACCAGTGTAATCGTGCGAGTTTCTACTTTCAGATGCAACAGGAATTTCTCGAGTTCGCCAATCCGTTCGCGAAGTATGGGAGTTTGAAGTTAAGGAATGGTTGAGAAACCATCACGATTTTCGCAAGTCTGATACTCGAAACCAATAACTACCATGGCCTAGGGGAAAAATGCACATTCCTTTGTAATCGGGCGAGTTTCTGCTTTCAGATGCAACAGGAATTTCTCGAGTTCGTCAATCCGTTCGCGAGATATGGGAGTTTGAAGTTAAGGAATGGTTGAGAAACCATCAAAATTTTCGCAATTCTGATGCTAGAATCGAATAACTGGAATGACCTAGGGGAGAAGTACACACACCATTGTAATCGGTCGTGTTTCTACTTTAAGGTGCAACAGGAAATAATCGAGTTCACCAATCCGTTCGCGAGATATGGGAGTTTGAAATTAAGGAACGGTTGAGAAACCATCAAAATTTTCGCAAGTCTGATACTTGAAACCAATAACTGGAATGGCCTAGGGGAAAAATACACATACCCTTGTAATCGGGAGAGTTTCTACTTTCAGATGCAACAGACATTTTTCGGATTCGGCAATCCGTTCGCGAGATATGTGAGTTTGAAGTTAAGGAATGCTTGAGAAACCATCAAAATTTGCGCAAGTCTGATACGCGAAACCAATGACTACAAAGGCCTAGGGGGAAAATACACATACCTTTGTAATCGGGCGAGTTTCTACATTCAGATGGAACAGGAATTTCTTGAGTTCGTCAATCCGTTCGCGAGATATGGGAGTTTGAAGTTAAGGAAAGGTTGAGAAACCATCAAAATTTTCGCAAGTCTGATACTCGAAACCAATAACTACTGTGGCCTAAGGCAAAAATACACATACCATTGTAATCGAGCGAGTTTCTGCTTTCAGATGCAAGAGGAATTTCTCGAGTTCGTCAATCCGTTCGCGAGATATGGGAGTTCGAAGTTAAGGAATGGTTGGGAAACCATCAAAATTTTCGCAAGTCTGATACTCGAAACCAATAACTACAATAGGCTAGGGGAAAAATACACATACCGTTGTAATCGGGAGAGTTTCTACTTTCAGGTGCAACAGAAATTTTTCGGATTCGGCAATCTGTTCGCGAGATATGTGAGTTTGAAGTTAAGGAATGGTTGGGAAACCATCAAAATTTTCGCAAGTCTGATACTCGAAACCAATAACTACAATAGGCTAGGGGAAAAATACACATACCGTTGTAATCGGGAGAGTTTCTACTTTCAGATGCAACAGAAATTTTTCGGATTCGTCAATGCGTTCGCGAAATATCGGAGTTTGGAGTTAAGAGATGGTTGAGAAACCATCAAAATTTTCGCAATTCTGATGCTAGAAACGAAAAACTGGAATGGCCTAGGGGAAAAGTACACAAACCAATGTAATCGGGCGAGTTTCTACTTTCAGATGCAACAGGAATTTCTCGAGTTCCCCAATCCGTTCGCGAAGTATGGGAGCTTGAAGTTAAGGAATGGTTGAGAAACCATCAAAATTTTAGCAGGTCTGATACTCGAAACCAATAACTGGAATGGTCTAGGGGAAAAATACACATACCCTTGTAATCGGGAGAGTTTCTACTTTCAGATGCAACAGACATTTTTCGGATTCGGCAATCCGTTCGCGAGATATGTGAGTTTGAAGTTAAGGAATGCTTGAGAAACCATCAAAATTTGCGCAAGTCTGATACGCGAAACCAATGACTACAAAGGCCTAGGGGAAAAATACACATACCTTTGTAATCGGGCGAGTTTCTACATTCAGATGGAACAGGAATTTCTTGAGTTCGTCAATCCGTTCGCGAGATATGGGAGTTTGAAGTTAAGGAAAGGTTGAGAAACCATCAAAATTTTCGCAAGTCTGATACTCGAAACCAATAACTACTGTGGCCTAGGGCAAAAATACACATACCATTGTAATCGAGCGAGTTTCTGCTTTCAGATGCAAGAGGAATTTCTCGAGTTCGTCAATCCGTTCGCGAGATATGGGAGTTCGAAGTTAAGGAATGGTTGGGAAACCATCAAAATTTTCGCAAGTCTGATACTCGAAACCAATAACTACAATAGGCTAGGGGAAAAATACACATACCGTTGTAATCGGGAGAGTTTCTACTTTCAGGTGCAACAGAAATTTTTCGGATTCGGCAATCTGTTCGCGAGATATGTGAGTTTGAAGTTAAGGAATGGTTGGGAAACCATCAAAATTTTCGCAAGTCTGATACTCGAAACCAATAACTACAATAGGCTAGGGGAAAAATACACATACCGTTGTAATCGGGAGAGTTTCTACTTTCAGATGCAACAGAAATTTTTCGGATTCGTCAATGCGTTCGCGAAATATCGGAGTTTGGAGTTAAGAGATGGTTGAGAAACCATCAAAATTTTCGCAATTCTGATGCTAGAAACGAAAAACTGGAATGGCCTAGGGGAAAAGTACACAAACCAATGTAATCGGGCGAGTTTCTACTTTCAGATGCAACAGGAATTTCTCGAGTTCGCCAATCCGTTCGCGAAGTATGGGAGCTTGAAGTTAAGGAATGGTTGAGAAACCATCAAAATTTTAGCAGGTCTGATACTCGAAACCAATAATTGAAACGGCCCAGGGGAAAAGTACACACACCATTGTAATCGGGCGAGTTTCCACTTTCAGATGCAACAGGAATTTCTCGAGTTCGCTAATCCGTTCACCAGGCATGGGAGTTTGAATTTAAGGAATCGTTAAGAAACCATCAAAATTTTCGCAAGTCTGATACTCGAAACCAATAACTACAGAGGCCTAGGGGAAAAACACACATAGCTTTGTAATCGGGCGAGTTTCTACTTTCTGATGCAACGGGAATTTCTCGAGTTCGTCAATCCGTTCGCGAGATATGGGAGTTTGAAGCTAAGGAATGTTTGAGAAACCATCAAAATTTTCGTAAATCTGATACTCGAAACCAATAACTACAATGGCCTAGGGGCAAAACACAAATACCGTTGTAATCGGGCGAGTTTCCAGTTTCAGATGCAACAGCAATTTCTCGAGTTCGTCAATCCGTTCGCGAGATAAGACAGTTTGAAGTTAAGGAATGGTTGAGAAACCATCAAAATTTCCGCTGGTCTGATACTCGAAACCAATAACTGGAATGGCCCAGGGGAAAAGTACACACACCGTTGTAATCGGGCGAGTTTCTACTTTCAGATGCAACAGGAATTTCTCGAGTTCGTCATTCCGTTCGCGAGATATGGGAGTTTGAAGTTAAGGAATGATTGAGAAATCATCAAAATTTTCGCTGGTCTGATACTCGAAACCAATAACTAGAATGGCCTAGGGGAAAAGTACACACACCATTGTAATCGGGCGAGTTTCTACTTTCAGATGCAACAGGAATTTCTCGAGTTCGTCATTCCGTTCGCGAGATATGTGAGTTTGAAGTTAAGGAATGCTTGAGAAACCATCAAAATTTGCGCAAGTCTGATACGCGAAACCAATGACTACAAAGGCCTAGGGGAAAAATACACATACCTTTGTAATCGGGCGAGTTTCTACATTCAGATGGAACAGGAATTTCTTGAGTTCGTCAATCCGTTCGCGAGATATGGGAGTTTGAAGTTAAGGAAAGGTTGAGAAACCATCAAAATTTTCGCAAGTCTGGTACTCGAAACCAATAACTACTGTGGCCTAGGGCAAAAATACACATACCATTGTAATCGAGCGAGTTTCTGCTTTCAGATGCAAGAGGAATTTCTCGAGTTCGTCAATCCGTTCGCGAGATATGGGAGTTCGAAGTTAAGGAATGGTTGGGAAACCATCAAAATTTTCGCAAGTCTGATACTCGAAACCAATAACTACAATAGGCTAGGGGAAAAATACACATACCGTTGTAATCGGGAGAGTTTCTACTTTCAGGTGCAACAGAAATTTTTCGGATTCGGCAATCTGTTCGCGAGATATGTGAGTTTGAAGTTAAGGAATGGTTGGGAAACCATCAAAATTTTCGCAAGTCTGATACTCGAAACCAATAACTACAATAGGCTAGGGGAAAAATACACATACCGTTGTAATCGGGAGAGTTTCTACTTTCAGATGCAACAGAAATTTTTCGGATTCGTCAATGCGTTCGCGAAATATCGGAGTTTGGAGTTAAGAGATGGTTGAGAAACCATCAAAATTTTCGCAATTCTGATGCTAGAAACGAAAAACTGGAATGGCCTAGGGGAAAAGTACACAAACCAATGTAATCGGGCGAGTTTCTACTTTCAGATGCAACAGGAATTTCTCGAGTTCGCCAATCCGTTCGCGAAGTATGGGAGCTTGAAGTTAAGGAATGGTTGAGAAACCATCAAAATTTTAGCAGGTCTGATACTCGAAACCAATAATTGAAACGGCCCAGGGGAAAAGTACACACACCATTGTAATCGGGCGAGTTTCCACTTTCAGATGCAACAGGAATTTCTCGAGTTCGCTAATCCGTTCACCAGGCATGGGAGTTTGAATTTAAGGAATCGTTAAGAAACCATCAAAATTTTCGCAAGTCTGATACTCGAAACCAATAACTACAGAGGCCTAGGGGAAAAACACACATAGCTTTGTAATCGGGCGAGTTTCTACTTTCTGATGCAACGGGAATTTCTCGAGTTCGTCAATCCGTTCGCGAGATATGGGAGTTTGAAGCTAAGGAATGTTTGAGAAACCATCAAAATTTTCGTAAATCTGATACTCGAAACCAATAACTACAATGGCCTAGGGGCAAAACACAAATACCGTTGTAATCGGGCGAGTTTCCAGTTTCAGATGCAACAGCAATTTCTCGAGTTCGTCAATCCGTTCGCGAGATAAGACAGTTTGAAGTTAAGGAATGGTTGAGAAACCATCAAAATTTCCGCTGGTCTGATACTCGAAACCAATAACTGGAATGGCCCAGGGGAAAAGTACACACACCGTTGTAATCGGGCGAGTTTCTACTTTCAGATGCAACAGGAATTTCTCGAGTTCGTCATTCCGTTCGCGAGATATGGGAGTTTGAAGTTAAGGAATGATTGAGAAATCATCAAAATTTTCGCTGGTCTGATACTCGAAACCAATAACTAGAATGGCCTAGGGGAAAAGTACACACACCATTGTAATCGGGCGAGTTTCTACTTTCAGATGCAACAGGAATTTCTCGAGTTCGTCATTCCGTTCGCGAGATATGGGTGTTTGAAGTTACGGAATGTTTGTGAAACCATCAAAATTTTCGCTGGTCTGATACTCGAAACCTATAACTGGAATGGCCTAGGGGAAAAGTACATACACCATTGTAATCGGGCGAGTTTCCACTTTCAGATGCAACAGGAATTTCTCGAGTTCGCCAATCCGTTCGCGAGGTATGGGAGTTTGAAATTAAGGAATCGTTGAGAAACCATCAAAATTTTCGCAAATCTGATACTCGAAACCAATAACTACAGAGGCCTAGGGGAAAAACACACATAGCTTTGTAATCGGGCGAGCTTCTACTTTCAGTTGCAACAGGAATTTCTCGAGTTCGTCAATCCGTTCGCGAGATATGGGAGTTTGAAGTTAAGGAATGTTTGAGAAACCATCAAAATTTTCGTAAATCTGATACTCGAAACCAATAACTGCAATGGCCTAGGGAAAAAGTACACACACCGCTGTAATGGGGCGAGTTTCTATTTTCAGATGCAACAGAAATTTTTCGGATTCGTCAATCCGTTCGTGAGATATGGGAGTTTGAAGTTAAGGAATGGTTGAGAAACCATAAAAATTTTCGCAAGTCTGATACTCGAAACCAATAACTGCAATGGCCTAGGGAAAAAGTACACATACCTTTGTAATCGGGCGTGTTTCTACTTTCAGATGCAACAGGAATTTCTCGAGTTCGTGAATCCGTTCGCGAGATATGGGGGTTTGAAGTTAAGGAATGCTTGAGAAGCCATCAAAATTTTCGCAAGTCTGATACGCGAAACCAATAACTACAAGGGCCTAGGGGAAAAATACACATACCTTTGTAATCGGGCGTGTTCCTACTTTCAGATGCAACAGGAATTTCCCGAGTTCGTCAATCCGTTCGCGAGATATGGGAGTTTAAAGTTAAGGAGTGGTTGAGAAACCATCAAAATTCTCGCAAGTCTGATACTCGAAACCAATAACTACAATGGCCTAGGGGAAAAATACACTTACCTTTGTAATCGGGCGTGATTCTACTTTCAGATGCAACAGGAATTTTTCGAGTTCATCAATCCGTTCGCGAGATGTGGGAGATTGAAGTTAAGGTGTGGTTGAGAAACCATCAAAATTTTCGCAAGTCTGATACTCGAAACCAACAATTGGAATGGCCTAGTGAAAAGGTACACACACCATTGCAATCGGGCGAGTTTCCACTTTCAGATGCGACAGGAATTTCTCGAGTTCGCCAATCCGTTCGCGAGGTATGGGAGTTTGAAGTTAAGAAATGCTTGAGAAACCATCAAAATTTTCGCAAGTCTGATACGCGGGAGTCGTGCGCCGGCAGCCGACGGAGACGGACGTGTGCGGCGTGTCGGGACGGCGGGACGTTGTGTTGACGTTGTGTTGTGTTGTTCGCATTGAAAAGGTAGGACCCGTACACGCGAATCGCACGCACGTGCGTACGAGGGTTCGATTCGATTCGTTGAACAATCGAGAGTTCATCGGTGAACGGTGCTGCGACACGTTAACTACGGGTGCACGCGGGTGTGTCTATAAATAGCTTCGTGTGATTCGGAGTGTCGCGTTCGATCCACGTGCTCTTTCGGAGCAGGTCACGGAGAAAAGATTGTCAACAAGAAACACGGACCGCGGGACACGGGCGAACGAACGGCGGAAAACAAGGACAGAGAACAGTCACCTGCTATCGGATTCGGAACGATCGTTTCGCGAACGAATCGCGTCGATGTTGACAACAGCATCGTATACGCGCGTGTTTCCCTTCCGTCCTCGTGACATAAACACATCGTAAACACGCGCGACGCGCGACGCGCTCGCGTATTTATTACGTATTCATTACGAAATTCCGACGAGTCCTTGTCTCGTATACTCGTCCCGGTCGTGTAAACAAAAAGCGGGACGGAACACGCTGGGCGGAAGTGCCCCGTGGATTATCGGATTATCGGATTATCGGATTATCGGATTATCGGATTATCGGATTATCGCGATACGCGGTACTTTCGACAAATTGGCGCGTTCCATTCGATCGCGGTAGCGGGAATCGATATATCGCGAGATTCTCGCCGACGTCACCGAGTAAAAAGGAACGAATACCCGAAGTGTGATCCTTGCTCGGAACGAGAATACGAAATCCTGTTAACTCGATCCGTTAATGTAACGGGCACGAAGACTGGCCGGCGACTACTCGGTGACGCGTCCGCGCGTATCATATGCGCGTATCAACGGAACGAAATCGCGCGTAAATAAAACTTGTTGTTCCGGGACGGGCGCAACAGCGGAAGAAGAGGAATCGAACACACGGAGAAGCTTGCCGTGGTTCGTAACGGCGGATGAAGGGAAGGGGACGAGAGGCGAACGATGCTGTCCGGTCGTCGCGGTTAATTCGCACGTGTCGCGATGTCGGGCGGCACGGCGGGCGTCCGTGACACCGGCGCCGAGTGCAGGAAGTTCGCGCCGAACATATTCAACAAGAGCAAGTGCAGCAGCTGCTTCAAGCAGAAGGAGGAGCACAGCGCGGAGGCTCTGGAATGCAACAGGGCCACGAGGAAGATGTCAAAATGCGGATACCTGTTCGTCGCCCCCGGCTGGGACTTCTCGAATCCCCTGAATCGGACCAAGAGGTGGCAGAGAAGATGGTTCGATCTGTACGACGACGGGGAGCTAACGTACTCGGTGGACGAACACACAAGGGTTAGAAGGAAGATAATGTGTTCTGGGATTGGAGGTGTTTGTAGAAGAGAAGAAGAGAAGAAGGGAATCGTAGGTGGATTCTGTTCGATGTGAGTCTAAGTTTCGAGGGGATCCCTCAGGGGCTGTAGCTTGTTGCTACAGTACGGGACTGGCAAACCCGAGGTGCCCGATGCCAAACCACACCGTAAGACTCCTGTTGGTCGTCGCAACGACCCACTCCCAATTCCTCTTTTGGCTTTGAGAGTGGTACGTGACGGCAGGAGGGACGGGGGCCTTGGCTTTACCGCCCGGGCCGCGAGGATGGTAACTCTATAAATTGCCCTCCAATCCTAAGCTACGGTGCGCGGTGATGGGATGCGTGGTTGGGGGGGAGGCCCCAATCCCAAGCGGCCAACAACTCCGGGGTACCTGCCGACCCCCCGGAGTATTTAGGCCTGCCCGGGTATGGCGGCTCTGCCCGGGTCGACTTACGTTCCGACCAACTCGTGGGATCCAAAATGGAAAAAACTAATTCTAAAAAAAAAAAAGGGGGAGGGGGGACGGTGCGTGTGGCGCGAGGGGTGGCGACGGAGGGGGCACTCGTGCCCCACCCGGCGCCGTTCGAGGAGGGGGACGAGACGGCGTCGGTCTCGTCCCTGGCGTCCGCGACCAGCGCCGCGGGCGTAAAGAGGCGCAGGACGGTGGAGGGGCGGAGGACGGAGGAAGATCCGTCCACGTCCGCTGCTCCACCGTTGCTCACGGTGAACGACGGGGAGGAGGACCTCAGGGACGAGGATACGGCCCATGTATCGGCCCGTATTGCCTCGTCCCTGAGGTCTATTGAGAAGGTGGCCAACACCTCGCGAGGGCTGACTACAGCCTCCGCGAGGTCGGTTGGCCAGGCCGCGACGGAGGCGCGGAGGGCTCTCCAGGAGCTGGGACGCCGTGTACCAGCTGCCTTGGAGTGCACGAACGCCCAGCTAAGGCAGCGTGTGGAGGCGCTGCAAGACGAGCTGGCGTGCTCGCGGAGGGAGACGGACGCCCTTAGGAGACGCCCTCATCCGGGGCCGACGGGCGACTGCACGTGTGGGAGGGGGAAGGCGGGAGTTCCCCCCACACCAGCGACGTCCATGAGGAGCATCGAGCTCCTCATGGACGCCAAGATGGCGGCCATGATGGCCGTCATCCGCGGCGAAATCCGGGCGGCGCTTCGCCCCAAGGGCGGAGCGCCGGCGGGACCGAGGACCGGGCCCGGGAAACAACCGGGGGGCGGGGGACCGCAGGGGGGGACCATCGCGGTTCCGGGCCCTGCGGCAAAGACGAAGGGCAAGGGTGCCACGGTGGGGGCGACGGCGGGGGCACAAATGCCTCCGCCGCCGCCCCCATCCGGTCCCTTGTGGACGGAGGTCCTGGGCCGAAAAGAAAAAAGGACGGCGAGGAGGGCGGCCCGGGTGCCGCCGCCTCCCCCGCCGGTTGCCCCGAAGAGGGACGGAAAGGCGGGGAAGGCGAAGCCCCGTCTGGGACGCCCCCCTTCAACGGCAGCAGTCATGCTGACCGTCCCGGAGGGGGGGGGGCGTCTCCTACGGGGAGGTGATGGCGGCGGCCAAGGAGAAGATATCCTTGGCCGCACTCGCCATCGAGTCGGTCCGCCCGAGATGGGCGGTGACGGGGGCGCTCATGCTGCGCGTGAGCGGCCCCGACAACGCAGCCAGGGCGGACCGACTGGCCGAAAAGCTGGGCGAGGCCTTGGCGCCCCGGGGTGTCAGGGTCGCCCGGCCCACAAAAAGCGCGGAGCTGCGCGTTTGTGGGCTGGACGACTCGGTCACCCGGGAGGAGGTGACCGGGGCGCTGGCCCAAGCCGGTGGCTGCTCTGAGGGGGACATCCGGACCGGGGAGGTCCGGCGGTCCTCCTCCGGCCTGGGAGCGGTGTGGGCACGGTGCCCTCTTCCGGCTGCCCGGAAGTTAGAAGCAGTCGGGAGGATCGTGGTGGGGTGGGTGTCGGCGAGGATCGAGGTCCTCGCCCAACGCCCACTCCAGTGCTACCGCTGCCTGGAGACGGGCCATGTCAGGCAGCGGTGCACCTCCGCGGTGGACCGCAGCGGTGCTTGTTACCGCTGCGGTGCCGAAGGCCACCGCGCGAGCCACTGCGCGGCGGCCCCCAAGTGCCCGCTGTGTGCGGACATGGGGAGACCCGCCGCGCACCGAATGGGGGGGAAGCAGTGTACCCCCCCATCCCGACGGGGGCAGAGGAGGGGGGCGCCGGGGCCGCTCCCGGCGCCGGTGAGAGTAGCCCCAGCTGCGAGCGCCGCGGCGCCCGCGGACCTGGCCGCGACCGCCGCGACGGCCGCAAAGAAGGGGTCGGAGGCGGCGGCGGCGTTGATGTCCGCGATGGAGGTGGACATTGGCCCCGCCGCCGTCCTCACGGAGGTGCCACCAGGAGGCGGTGAGGAGGCCATCAATTAATGGCTCCCCGCCTCCTCCTGCAGGCCAACCTCAACCACTGCCGCGCAGCGCAGGACCTAATGTGTCAGACGCTGGCGGAGTGGGGGGGGGGGGGTGGTCTGGCAGTCGCTGCCGAGCCGTACCGCGTCCCCGACCATCCGCATTGGATGGGGGATGCGGACGGCTTGGTGGCGGCTGTGTGGCAGGGCGGTGACGGGTCCCCTCCGTTCTCCTTACTGGAGAGCGGGGCGGGATTCGTCGCCGTCCAGTGGGGGGGAGTCGCCGTGGTGGGGTGCTACGTTTCGCCCAACTGCGGCCTTGCTGCCTTCGAGCAGTACTTGGCCGGGGTGGGGGCGTGCCTCACAAGGATTGCGCCCCGGCCGGTGCTGGTCCTGGGGGACTTCAATGCCTGGTCTGTGGCATGGGGGTCCCCCAGGACCAATCGAAGGGGCGAGGCTCTGGGCGACTGGGCGGCGGGCTTCGACCTCCGGTTGATTAACCGGGGGTCGGAGCTGACGTGCGTGCGGCGCGGGGGAGGGTCCATAGTGGATTTGACGTTTGGATCCCCCGGCGCCGCGCGTATGGTGTCCGGGTGGGACGTGGTGGTGGGGGAGGAGACATTATCGGACCACCGGTATATCCGCGTGGTCCTGACCGCCCCCGAGGCCGCCGCGGCCCCACACCGACACCTCCGCCCGGGAGCGGGTAGCGCCCCACCACGCAGATGGGCGCTTCGGCGCCTTGACAAGGACGTCCTGGTGGCAGCCGCTCTAGCCGAAACCTGGCCTCGACGGGAGACCAGGCTGCCCGACCTGGAGGAGGCCGTGGCTCGGCTCGGGAGCGCCGTCGCGCGCATTTGCGACGCGGCGATGCCCCGGGCCGGGCCGCGGTCTCCTCGTCGGGCGGTGTACTGGTGGTCGGGCGAAATCGGGGAATTGCGGACAGCATGCGTCCGGGCCCGACGCCAGTACACCCGCGCGCGTCGTCGGGCCGGACGGAACGGCGACGACGGCGCGCGGGCGGGGGCGGCGGAACTGTACGAGTCCTATCGGGCGGAAAAGAGGGCTCTGCAGGTCGCCATCAAACGGGCCAAGGCCCAGAGCTGGAAGGAGCTCCTCGAGACCCTCGAGCGGGATCCATGGGGGCGCCCATACCGGATAGTTCTAAATAAACTCCGGCCATGGGCTCCCCCGATCACCGAGGGTCTCGACCCCCAGCTCTTGAGGGACGTGGTCGACACGCTCTTCCCGATCGTGGGGGAGAGCGGGCCACGTCCCTCTGCGGACCCGACCACCTTGTCCGCGGAGCTGAGGGTCTCGGCTGGGGAGCTAGCCGCGGCCATCCGAAGACTCGGGGCGAAGGATACTGCCCCGGGTCCTTCGGGAGTGCCCGGCCGAGTCTTGGTCTTGGCCGCGGACGTCCTGGGTGACGGCCTCCGGGAGCTATTCGACCGCTGCCTGGAGGCCGGGCGATTCCCCTCCGCATGGAAGGTGGCCCGAATGGTCCTCCTCCGGAAAGAGGGTAGGCCCGCGGACTCTCCGTCCGCGTACCGGCCGATTTGCCTGCTCGACGATGTGGGCAAGCTCCTAGAAAGAGTCGTGGCGGCCCGCATCGTCGGGCACCTGTCGCGGGGTGGGCCCGGGCTGGCGGAGTGCCAGTTCGGGTTCCGGGAGGGCCGGTCGACGATCGACGCGATTCGACGCGTCCGGTCCCTCTCGGCCTCGGCGGTCTCCCGGGGTGGGGTGGCATTGGCGGTGTCCTTGGACATCGCCAATGCGTTTAACACCCTACCCTGGGAGGCGATTAGGCGGGGGCTTGAGGAACATCGAGTCCCCGCCTACCTTAGGGCAGTCAACGAGGACTACCTCCGCGACAGGTGGATCGAGTATCCGGGCCGGTGCGGGACGGAGAGGAGAGCGGTGTACTCCGGGGTTCCGCAGGGGTCGGTGTTAGGACCCCTGCTGTGGAACCTCGGGTACGACACCGTCCTGCGGGCCGAAGACCTCCCCGACGGCGTCAGTCTGACGTGTTACGCGGACGACACCTTGTTGTTGGCCGTCGGGGGGGACTGGAGGGGGGCTGTTCGGGCCGCCGAGGACGGTGCCCGGCGCGTCGTCTCCCGGATCAGGGGGATCGGTTTGGAGGTGGCTCTCCACAAAACCGAGGTACTCGGGATGTATAGACCCCGGGGAGAGCCGCCTCCCCCCCTGATCCGGGTGGGTGAGACAGACGTCGAGGTGAGGTCTCAGATGAAATATCTGGGACTTCACCTCGACAGCCACTGGCGCTTCGAGGGCCATTTCCGGGCCCTGGCCCCGCGGTTGGAGAGGATAGTTGGCGCTTTGGGCCGTATCCTCCCCAACCTGCGGGGCCCGAGTGACCGGGTTCGCCGCCTCTACGCGGGAATGGTCCACTCGGTGGCCCTATACGGGGCCCCCGTTTGGGCGGGCGACCTGGCCGCCTCCCGGCGCAGCAAGGTATTGCTGCGCCGGGTTCAAAGGCGGCTTGCACTGCGGATCGCCCGGGGGTACCGGACCGTTTCGTATGAGGCGGCGAGCGTCCTGTCAGGGCTACCCCCGGCGGACCTGATCGCGGGCGCGCATGCGGCTTTCTACGAGGGCCGCATGCGCGCCCGCGAGGATGGGGTGGTCCTGGCGGGATGCGAGGTGGAGGCCCTCAGGCGCCAGGCCCGGGAGTCCATGCTGCAGCTTTGGCAGCAGCGGCTGGCCGAGCCGTTGTTCGGCCAGAGGACTGTCCGGGCTATCCGGCCGGTCCTGTTTGAGTGGCTGGGTAGGCGCTTCGGCTCACTCACCTACCGGTTGGTGCAGGTGCTGTCCGGGCACGGATGCTTCGGACAGTACCTGTGCCGGATCGGTGTGGAAGAGGCGGCGCGCTGCTGGCACTGTCCAGCGGACGAGGACACGGCGCAACACACCCTCGAGGTGTGTCCGGCCTGGGGGGTGGAGCGCCGTGTCCTCACGGCCGTGATTGGGGCGGATCTGTCGCTGCCGGGCGTGGTACGGGCCATGCTCGGCAGCGAGACGAAGTGGCGGGCCGTGGCCTCCTTCTGCGAGGAGGTAATCTCGCAGAAGGAGGCCGCGAGCCGCATTCGCGAGAGCGGGAGACCGCGAGCGAGGCCTCGTCCGAGGCCGGGGGCGGGTGGGCCTCCGGAAGGGCCGGGGAGGCCACCCTGAGAGCGGCGGGCGGGGGTGCGTAGCCCTTGAGGCTCGTGCCACCGCCCGTCGTCTGAGGGGTGGGAAGAATAAGGGACGGCGACGCTCTCAAGGGCGGAGAGGCCAGAGCCGCCCTCGGGAGCGTACGAGCCGGGGTGCGGCCGCGCCGACGGCACGGTCCCAGGGCCGTGCCTCCGGCGCGGCTATGGGGGCCGTGGGCGGTCGCGAGTGTGGGACTCGCGGCCGCCCTCGGGCGGCCCCCGGGAGTGGGACGTCGGAGCAGTGTGGCCCTGCTCCGACGTCGGGCGCCAGAGCGCCGAGGAGAAAACAGGGAAGGGAGGGTGAAGTACCCCCTCCCTTCCCTGGAACGGGAGGACACGGGCGCGAGAGCCCTGCACGGGGGAGCACCTGATGTTATGATGTCTTCGGTCCCAGGTGCTCCCCCTGCATAGTGCGAGGATGGCCACCGTGGTGGGTTTTAGTGGGTAGGTCCCGCGCCCGATGGGTTTCCTTCCGGGCGCGGGGAATCCCACACACCCCCCGCCCCTCCCCAGGCGGCGGGGGGGTCTTTCGAAGATTTCCCCCACGTTAAAAAAAAAAAAAAAAAAAGTCTGATACGCGAAACCAATAACTACAATGGTCTAGATGAAAAATACACATACCTTTGTAATCGGGGGTGTTTCTACTTTCAGATGCAACAGGAATTTTTCGAGTTCATCAATCCGTTCGCGAGATGTGGGAGATTGAAGTTAAGGTGTGGTTGAGAAACCATCAAAATTTTCGCAAGTCTGATACTCGAAACCAACAACTGGAATGGCCTAGTGAAAAAGTACACACACCATTGCAATCGGGCGAGTTTCCACTTTCAGATGCGACAGGAATTTCTCGAGTTCGCCAATCCGTTCGCGAGGTATGGGAGTTTGAAGTTAAGAAATGCTTGAGAAACCATCAAAATTTTCGCAAGTCTGATACGCGAAACCAATAACTACAATGGTCTAGATGAAAAATACACATACCTTTGTAATCTGGCGTGTTTCTACTTTCAGATGCAACAGGAATTTCTCAATTTCGTCAATCCGTTCGCGAGATATGGGAGTTTGAAGTTAAGGAATGTTTGAGAAACCATCAAAATTTTCGTAAATCTGATACTCGAAACCAATAACTACAATGGCCTAGGGGCAAAACACAAACACCGTTGTAATCGGGCGAGTTTCTAGTTTCAGATGCAACAGCAATTTCTCGAGTTCGTCAATCCGTTCGCGAGATAAGACAGTTTGAAGTTAAGGCATGGTTGAGAAACCATCAAAATTTCCGCAAGTCTGATACTCGAAACCAATAACTACAGAGGCCTAGGGCAAAAATACACATAGCGTTGTAATCAGGAGAGTTTCTGCTTTCAGATGCAATAGGAAATTCTCGAGTTCGTCAATCCGTTCGAGAGATATAGGAGATTGAAGTTAAGGAATGGTTGAGAAACCATAAAAATTTTCGCAAGTCTGATACTCGAAACCAATAACTGGAATGGCCTAGGGGAAAAGTACACACAACATTGTAACCGGGCGAGTTTCCACTTTCAGATGCAACAGGAATTTCTCGAGTTCGCCAATCCGTTCACGAGGCATGGGAGTTTGAAGTTAAGGAATCGTTGAGAAACCATCAAAATTTTCGCAAGTCTGATACTCGAAACCAATAACTACAAAGGCCTAGGGGAAAAACACACATAGCTTTGTAATCGGGCGAGTTACTACTTTCTGATGCAACGGGAATTTCTCGAGTTCGTCAATCTGTTCGCGAGATATGGGAGTTTGAAGTTAAGGAATGTTTGAGAAACCATCAAAATTTTCGTAAATCTGATACTCGAAACCAATAACTACAATGGCCTAGGGGCAAAACACAAATACCGTTGTAATCGGGCGAGTTTCTAGTTTCAGATGCAACAGCAATTTCTCGAGTTCGTCAATCCGTTCGCGAGATAAGACAGTTTGAAGTTAAGGAATGGTTGAGAAACCATCAAAATTTCCGCTGGTCTGATAATCGAAACCAATAACTGGAGTGGCCTATGGGAAAAGTACACACACCTTTGTAATCGGGCGAGTTTCTACTTTCAGATGCAACAGGAATTTCTCGAGTTCGTCATTCCGTTCGCGAGATATGGGAGTTTGGAGTTAAGGAATGATTGAGAAATCATCAAAATTTTCGCTGGTCTGATACTCGAAACCAATAACTAGAATGGCCTAGGGGAAAAGTACACACACCATTGTAATCTGGCGGGTTTCAACATTCAGATGCAACAGGAATTTCTCGAGTTCGTCAATCCGTTCGCGAGGTATGGGAGTTTGAAGTTAAGGAATCGTTGAGAAACCATCAAAATTTTCGCAAGTCTGATACTCGAAACCAATAACTACAAAGTCCTAGGGGAAAAATACACATAGCTTTGTAATCGGGCGAGTTTCTACTTTCAGATGCAACAGGAATTTCTCGAGTTCCTCAATCCGTTCGCGAGATATGGGAGTTTGAAGTTAAGGAATGCTTGAGAAACCATCAAAATTTTCGCAAGTCTGATACGCGAAACCAATAACTACAATGGCCTAGGGCAAAAATACACATACCGTTGTAATCCGGCGAGTTTCTGCTTTCAGATGCAATAGGAAATTCTGGAGTTCGTTAATCTGTTCGCGAGATATGGGAGTTTGAAGTTAAGGAGTGGTTGAGAAACCATCAAAATTTTCGCAAGTCTGATATTCGAAACCTATAACTGGAATGGCCTAGGGGAAAAATACACATAGCTTTGTAATCGGGCGAGTTTCTACTCTCAGATGCAACAGGAATTTCTCGAGTTCGTCAATCCGTTCGCGAGATATGGGAGTTTGAACGTAAGGAATGGTTGAGAAACCATCAAAATCTTCAAAAGTCTGATACTCGAAACCAATAACTTCAATGGCCTACGGTAAAAATACACATACCGTTGTAATCGGGAGAGTTTGTACTTTCAGATGCACGGAAATTTTTCGGATTTGTCAAACCGTTCGCGAAATATCGGAGTTTGGAGTTAAGAGATGGTTGAGAAACTATCAAAGTTTTCGCAATTCTGATGCTAGAAATGAATAACTGCAATGACATAGAGGAAAAGTACACTCACCATTGTAATCGGGCTAGTTTCTACTTTCAGATGCAACAGGAATTTCTCGAGTTCGTCAATCCGTTCGCGAGGTATGGTAGTTTGAAGTTAAGGAGTGGTTGAGAAACCATCAAAATTTTCGCAAGTCTGATACTCGAAACGAATAACTGGAATCGCCTAGTGGAAAAGTACACACACCATTGTAATCGTGCGAGTTTCTCCTTTCAGATGCAACAGGAATTTCTCGAGTTCGTCAATGCGTTCGCGAGATATGGAGTTTGAAATTAAGGAATGGTTGAGAAACCATCAAAATCTTCAAAAGTCTGATACCCGAAACCAATAACTACAATGGCCTAGGGTAAAAATACAGATACCGTTGTAATCGGGAGAGTTTGTACTTTCAGATGCACGGAAATTTTTCGCATTCGTCAAACCGTTCGCAAAATATCGGAGATTGGAGTTAAGAGATGGTTGAGAAACCATCAAAATTTTCGCAATTCTGATGCTAGAAACGAATAACTGGAATGGCCTAGTGGAAAAATACACACACCATTGTAATCGGGCGAGTTTCTACTTTCACATGCAACAGGAATTTCTCGAGTTCGTCAATCCGTTCGCGAAATATCGGAGTTTTTTAGTTAAGAGATAGTTGAGAAACCATTAAAAAATTCGCAATTCTGATGCTAGAAACGAATTACTGGAATGGCCTAGGGGAAAAGAACACACGCCATTGTAATCGGGCGAGTTTCTACTTTCAGATGCAATAGGAATTTCTCGAGTTCGTCAATCCGTTCGCGAGATATAGGAGCTTGAAGTTAAGGAATGGTTGCGAAACCATCAAAATTTTCGCAAGTCTGATACTCGAAACCAATAACTGGAATCGCCTAGGGGAAAACTACACACACCATTGTAATCGGGCGAGTTTCTCCTTTCAGATGCAACAGGAATTTCTCGAGTTCGTCAGTCCGTTCGCGAGGTATGGGAGTTTGAAGTTAAGGAACGGTTGAGAAACCATCAAAATTTTCGCAAGTCTGGTACTCGAAACCAATAACTGGAATGGCCTAGGGGAAAAATACACATACCTTTGTAATCGGGCGAGTTTCTATTTTCAGATGCAACAGGAATTTCTCGAGTTCGTCAATCCGTTCGCTAGATATGGGAGTTTGAAGTTAAGGAATGCTTGAGAAACCATTAAAATTTTCGCAAGTCTGATACTCGAAACCAATCACTGGAATGGCCTAGGGGAAAAATACACATACCTTTGTAATCGGGCAAGTATCTACTTTCAGATGCAACAGGAATTTCTCGAGTTCGTCAATCCGTTCGCGAGATATGGGAGTTTGAAGTTGAGAAATGGTTGAGAAACCATCAAAATTTTCGCAATTCAGAGGCCTGAAACGAATAACTGGAAAGACCTAGGGGAAAAATACGCATACCCTTGTAATCGGGAGGGTTTCTACTTTCAGATGCAACAGAAATTTTTCGGATTCGGCAATCCGTTCGCGAGATATGTGAGTTTGAAGTGAAGGAATGGTTGGGAAACCATCAAAATTTTCTCAAGTCTGATACTCGAAACCAATAACTACGATAGCCTAGGGGAAAAATACACACACCGTTGTAATCGGGGGTGTTTCTGCTTTCAGATGCAATAGGAAATTCTCGAGTTCGTCAATCCGTTCGCGAGATATGGGAGTTTGAAGTTAAGGAATGCTTGAGAAACCATCACAATTTTCGCAAGTCTGATACTCGAAACCAATAACTACTGTGGCCTAGGGCAAAGATACACATACCATTGTAATCGAGCGAGTTTCTGCTTTCAGATGCAAGAGGACCTTCTCGAGTTCGTCTATCCGTTCGCGAGATATGGCAGTTTGAAGTTAAGGAATGGTTGGGAAACCATCAAAATTTTCGCAAGTCTGATACTCGAAACCAATAACTACAATAGCCTAGGGGAAAAATACACATACCGTTGTAATCGGGAGAGTTTCTACTTTCAGATGCAACAGAAATTTTTCGGATTCGGCAATCCGTTCGCGAGATATGTGAGTTTGAAGTTAAGGAATGGTTGGGAAACCATCAAAATTTTCTCAAGTCTGATACTCGAAACCAATAACTACAATAGCCCAGGGGAAAAATACACACACCGTTGTAATCGGGGGTGTTTCTGCTTTCAGATGCAATAGGAAATTCTCGAGTTCGTCAATCCGTTCGCGAGATATGGGAGTTTGAAGTTAAGGAATGGTAGAGAAACCATCAAAATTTTCGCAAGTCTGATACTCGAAACCAACAACTACAAAGGCTTAGGGGAAAAATACACATACCGTTGTAATCGGGAGAGTTTCTACTTTCAGATGCAACAGAAATTTTTCGGATTCGTCAATGCGTTCGCGAAATATCGGAGTTTGTAGTTAAGAGATGGTTGAGAAGCCATCAAAATTTTCGCTATTCTGATGCTAGAAACGAAAAACTGGAATGGCCTAGGGGAAAAGTTCACAAACCAATGTAATCGGGCGAGTTTCTACTTTCAGATGCAACAGGAATTTCTCGAGTTGGCCAATCCGTTCGCGAAGTATGGGAGTTTGAAATTAAGGAATGGTTGAGAAACCATCAAAATTTTCGCAGGTCTGATACTCGAAACCAATAATTGAAACGGCCCAGGGGAAAAGTACACACACCATTGTAATCGGGCGGGTTTCAACATTCAGATGCAACAGGAATTTCTCGAGTTTGTCAATCCGTTCGCGAGATATGTGAGTTTGAAGTTAAGGAATGGTTGAGAAACCATCAAAATTTTCGCAAGTCTGATACTCGAAACAAACAACTACTATGGCCTAGAGCAAAAATACACATACCGTTGTAATCGGACGAGTTTCTGGTTTCAGATGCAACAGGAATTTCTCGAGTTCGTCAATCCGTTCGCGAGATATGGGAGTTTGAAGTTAAGGAATGGTTGGGAAACCATCAAAATTTTCTCAAGTCTGATACTCGAAACCAATAACTACAATAGCCTAGGGGAAAAATACACACACCGTTGTAATCGGGGGTGTTTCTGCTTTCAGATGCAATAGGAAATTCTCGAGTTCGTCAATCCGTTCGCGAGATATGGGAGTTTGAAGTTAAGGAATGCTTGAGAAACCATCACAATTTTCGCAAGTCTGATACTCGAAACCAATAACTACTGTGGCCTAGGGCAAAGATACACATACCATTGTAAACGAGCGAGTTTCTGCTTTCAGATGCAAGAGGAATTTCTCGAGTTCGTCGATCCGTTCGCGAGATATGGCAGTTTGAAGTTAAGGAATGGTTGGGAAACCATCAAAATTTTCGCAAGTCTGATACTCGAAACCAATAACTACAATAGCCTAGGGGAAAAATACACATACCGTTGTAATCGGGAGAGTTTCTACTTTCAGATGCAACAGAAATTTTTCGGATTCGGCAATCCGTTCGCGAGATATGTGAGTTTGAAGTTAAGGAATGGTTGGGAAACCATCAAAATTTTCTCAAGTCTGATACTCGAAACCAATAACTACAATAGCCCAGGGGAAAAATACACACACCGTTGTAATCGGGGGTGTTTCTGCTTTCAGATGCAATAGGAAATTCTCGAGTTCGTCAATCCGTTCGCGAGATATGGGAGTTTGAAGTTAAGGAATGGTAGAGAAACCATCAAAATTTTCGCAAGTCTGATACTCGAAACCAACAACTACAAAGGCTTAGGGGAAAAATACACATACCGTTGTAATCGGGAGAGTTTCTACTTTCAGATGCAACAGAAATTTTTCGGATTCGTCAATGCGTTCGCGAAATATCGGAGTTTGTAGTTAAGAGATGGTTGAGAAGCCATCAAAATTTTCGCTATTCTGATGCTAGAAACGAAAAACTGGAATGGCCTAGGGGAAAAGTTCACAAACCAATGTAATCGGGCGAGTTTCTACTTTCAGATGCAACAGGAATTTCTCGAGTTCGCCAATCCGTTCGCGAAGTATGGGAGTTTGAAATTAAGGAATGGTTGAGAAACCATCAAAATTTTCGCAGGTCTGATACTCGAAACCAATAATTGAAACGGCCCAGGGGAAAAGTACACACACCATTGTAATCGGGCGGGTTTCAACATTCAGATGCAACAGGAATTTCTCGAGTTTGTCAATCCGTTCGCGAGATATGTGAGTTTGAAGTTAAGGAATGGTTGAGAAACCATCAAAATTTTCGCAAGTCTGATACTCGAAACCAACAACTACTATGGCCTAGAGCAAAAATACACATACCGTTGTAATCGGACGAGTTTCTGGTTTCAGATGCAACAGGAATTTCTCGAGTTCGTCAATCCGTTCGCGAGATATGGGAGTTTGAAGTTAAAGAATGGTTGAGAAACCATCAAAATTTTCGCAATTCTGATGCTAGAATCGAATAACTGGAATGACCTAGGGGAAAAGTACACACACCATTGTAATCGGGCGGGTTTCAACATTCAGATGCAACAGGAATTTCTCGAGTTTGTCAATCCGTTCGCGAGATATGTGAGTTTGAAATTAAGGAATGGTTGAGAAACCATCAGAATTTTCGCAAGTCTGATACTCGAAACCAACAACTACTATGGCCTAGAGCAAAAATACACATACCGTTGTAATCGGACGAGTTTCTGGTTTCAGATGCAACAGGAATTTCTCGAGTTCGTCAATCCGTTCGCGAGATATGGGAGTTTGAAGTTAAAGAATGGTTGAGAAACCATCAAAATTTTCGCAATTCTGATGCTAGAATCGAATAACTGGAATGACCTAGGGGAAAAGTACACCCACCATTGTAATCGGTAGACTATCTACTTTCAGACGCAACAGGAAATAATCGAGTTCGTCAATCCGTTCGCGAGATATGGGAGTTTGAAGTTAAGGAATGCTTGAGAAACCATCAAAATTTTCGCAAGTCTGGTACTCGAAACCAATAACTGGAATGGCCTAGGGGAAAAATACACATACCCTTGTAATCGAGAGAGTTTCTACTTTCAGATGCAACAGACATTTTTCGGATTCGGCAATCCGTTCGCGAGATATGTGAGTTTGAAGTTAAGGAATGCTTGAGAAACCATCACAATTTTCGCAAGTCTGATACTCGAAACCAATAACTACTGTGGCCTAGGGCAAAAATACACATACCACTGTAATCGAGCGAGTTTCTGCTTTCAGATGCAAGAGGAATTTCTCGAGTTCGTCAATCCGTTCGCGAGATATGTGAGTTTGAAGTTAAGGAATGGTTGGGAAACCATCAAAGTTTTCGCAAGTCTGATACTCGAAACCAATAACTACAATAGCCTAGGGGAAAAATACACATACCGTTGTAATCGGGAGAGTTTCTACTTTCAGATGCAACAGAAATTTTTCGGATTCGGCAATCCGTTCGCGAGATATGCGAGTTTGAAGTTAAGGAATGGTTGGGAAACCATCAAAATTTTCGCAAGTCTGATACTCGAAAACAACAATTACAAAGGCATAGGGGAAGAATACACATACCGTTGTAATCGGGAGAGTTTCTACTTTCAGATGCAACAGAAATTATTCGGATTCGTCAATGCGTTCGCGAAATATCGGAGTTTGGAGTTAAGAAATGGTTGAGAAACCATCAAAATTTTCGCAATTCTAATGCTAGAAACGAAAAACTGGAATGGCCTAGGGGAAAAGTACACAAACCAGTGTAATCGTGCGAGTTTCTACTTTCAGATGCAACAGGAATTTCTCGAGTTCGCCAATCCGTTCGCGAAGTATGGGAGTTTGAAATTAAGGAACGGTTGAGAAACCATCAAAATTTTCGCAAGTCTGATACTCGAAACCAATAACTACTATGGCCTAGGGCAAAAATACACAAACCGTTGTAATCGGACGAGTTTCTGGTTTCAGATGAAACAGGAATTTCTCGAGTTCGTCAATCCGTTCGCGAGATATGGGAGTTTGAAGTTAAGGAATGGTTGAGAAACCATCACGATTTTCGCAAGTCTGATACTCGAAACCAATAACTACCATGGCCTAGGGGAAAAATGCACATTCCTTTGTAATCGGGCGAGTTTCTGCTTTCAGATGCAACAGGAATTTCTCGAGTTCGTCAATCCGTTCGCGAGATATGGGAGTTTGAAGTTAAGGAATGCTTGAGAAACCATCAAAATTTGCGCAAGTCTGATACGCGAAACCAATGACTACAAAGGCCTAGGGGAAAAATACACATACCTTTGTAATCGGGCGAGTTTCTACATTCAGATGGAACAGGAATTTCTTGAGTTCTTCAATCCGTTCGCGAGATATGGGAGTTTGAAGTTAAGGAAAGGTTGAGAAACCATCAAAATTTTCGCAAGTCTGATACTCGAAACCAATAACTACTGTGGCCTAGGGCAAAAATACACATACCATTGTAATCGAGCGAGTTTCTGCTTTCAGATGCAAGAGGAATTTCTCGAGTTCGTCAATCCGTTCGCGAGATATGGGAGTTCGAAGTTAAGGAATGGTTGGGAAACCATCAAAATTTTCGCAAGTCTGATACTCGAAACCAATAACTACAATAGGCTAGGGGAAAAATACACATACCGTTGTAATCGGGAGAGTTTCTACTTTCAGGTGCAACAGAAATTTTTCGGATTCGGCAATCTGTTCGCGAGATATGTGAGTTTGAAGTTAAGGAATGGTTGGGAAACCATCAAAATTTTCGCAAGTCTGATACTCGAAACCAACAACTACAAAGGCTTAGGGGAAAAATACACATACCTTTGTAATCGGGCGAGTTTCTACTTTCAGATGCAACAGGAATTTCTTGAGTTCGTCAATCCGTTCGCGAGATATGGGAGTTTGAAGTTAAGGAAAGGTTGAGAAACCATCGAAATTTTCGCAAGTCTGATACTCGAAACCAATAACTACTGTGGCCAAGGGCAAAAATACACATACCATTGTAATCGAGCGAGTTTCTGCTTTCAGATGCAAGAGGAATTTCTCGAGTTCGTCAATCCGTTCGCGAGATATGGGAGTTTGAAGTTAAGGAATGGTTGGGAAACCATCAAAATTTTCGCAAGTCTGATATTCGAAACCAATAACTGCAATAGCCTAGGGGAAAAATACACATACCGTTGTAATCGGGAGAGTTTCTACTTTCAGATGCAACAGAAATTTTTCGGATTCGGCAATCTGTTCGCGAGATATGTGAGTTTGAAGTTACGCAATGGTTGGGAAACCATCAAAATTTTCGCAAGTCTGATACTCGAAACCAAGAACTGGAATGGCCTAGGGGATAAGTACACACACCATTGTAATCGGGCGAGTTTCTACTTTCAGATGCAACAGGAATTTCTCGAGTTCGTCACTCCGTTCGCGAGATATGGTAGTTTGAATTTAAGGAATGTTTGAGAAACCATCAAAATTTTCGCAGGTCTGATACTCGAATCCAATAATTGAAGCGGCCCTGGGGAAAAGTACACACACCATTGTAATCGGGCGGGTTTCAACATTCAGATGCAACAGGAATTTCTCGAGTTCGTCAATCCGTTCGCGAGATATGTGAGTTTGAAGTTAAGGAATGGTTGAGAAGCCATCAAAATTTTCGCAAGTCTGATACTCGAAACCAACAACTACTATGGCCTAGAGCAAAAATACACATACCGTTGTAATCGGACGAGTTTCTGGTTTCAGATGCAACAGGAATTTCTCGAGTTCGTCAATCCGTTCGCGAGATATGGGAGTTTGAAGTTAAGGAACGGTTGAGAAACCATCAAAATTTTCGCAAGTCTGATACTCGAAACCAATAACTACAAAGGCTTAGGGGGAAAAAAACACACCGTTGTAATCGGGAGAGTTTCTTCTTCCAGATGCAACAGAAATTATTCGGATTCGTCAATGCGTTCGCGAAATATCGGAGTTTGGAGTTAAGAAATGGTTGAGAAACCATCAAAATTTTCGCGATTCTGATGCTAGAAACGAAACACTGGAATGGCCTAGGGGAAAAGTACACAAACCAGTGTAATCGTGCGAGTTTCTACTTTCAGATGCAACAGGAATTTCTCGAGTTCGCCAATCCGTTCGCGAAGTATGGGAGTTTGAAATTAAGGAACGGTTGAGAAACCATCACGATTTTCGCAAGTCTGATACACGAAACCAATAACTACCATGGCCTAGGGGAAAAATGCACATTCCTTTGTAATCGGGCTAGTTTCTGCTTTCAGATGCAACAGGAATTTCTCGAGTTCGTCAATCCGTTCGCGAGATATGGGAGTTTGAAGTTAAGGATTGGTTGAGAAACCATCAAAATTTTCGCAATTCTGATGCTAGAATCGAATAACTGGAATGACCTAGGGGAGAAGTACACACACCATTGTAATCGGTCGTGTTTCTACTTTAAGGTGCAACAGGAAATAATCGAATTCACCAATCCGTTCGCGAGATATGGGAGTTTGAAATTAAGGAACGGTTGAGAAACCATCAAAATTTTCGCAAGTCTGATACTTGAAACCAATAACTGGAATGGCCTAGGGGAAAAATACACATACCCTTGTAATCGGGAGAGTTTCTACTTTCAGATGCAACAGACATTTTTCGGATTCGGCAATCCGTTCGCGAGATATGGGAGTTTGAAGTTAAGGAACGGTTGAGAAACCATCAAAATTTTCGCAAGTCTGATACTCGAAACCAATAACTACAAAGGCTTAGGGGGAAAAAAACACACCGTTGTAATCGGGAGAGTTTCTTCTTCCAGATGCAACAGAAATTATTCGGATTCGTCAATGCGTTCGCGAAATATCGGAGTTTGGAGTTAAGAAATGGTTGAGATACCATCAAAATTTTCGCAATTCTGATGCTAGAAACGAAAAACTGGAATGGCCTAGGGGAAAAGTACACAAACCAGTGTAATCGTGCGAGTTTCTACTTTCAGATGCAACAGGAATTTCTCGTGTTGGCCAATCCGTTCGCGAAGTATGGGAGTTTGAAATTAAGGAACGGTTGAGAAACCATCACGATTTTCGCAAGTCTGATACACGAAACCAATAACTACCATAGCCTAGGGGAAAATTGCACATTCCTTTGTAATCGGGCGAGTTTCTGCTTTCAGATGCAACAGGAATTTCTCGAGTTCGTCAATCCGTGCGCGAGATATGGGAGTTTGAAGTTAAGGAATGGTTGAGAAACCATCAAAATTTTCGCAATTCTGATGCTAGAACCGAATAACTGGAATGACCTAGGGGAGAAGTACACACACCATTGTAATCGGTCGAGTTTCTACTTTAAGGTGCAACAGGAAATAATCGAATTCACCAATCCGTTCGCGAGATATGGGAGTTTGAAATTAAGGAACGGTTGAGAAACCATCAAAATTTTCGCAAGTCTGATACTTGAAACCAATAACTGGAATGGCCTAGGGGAAAAATACACATACCCTTGTAATCGGGAGAGTTTCTACTTTCAGATGCAACAGACATTTTTCGGATTCGGCAATCCGTTCGCGAGATATGTGAGTTTGAAGTTAAGGAATGCTTGAGAAACCATCAAAATTTGCGCAAGTCTGATACGCGAAACCAATGACTACAATAGGCTAGGGGAAAAATACACATACCGTTGTAATCGGGAGAGTTTCTACTTTCAGATGCAACAGAAATTTTTCGGATTGGTCAATGCGTTCGCGAAATATCGGAGTTTGGAGTTAAGAGATGGTTGAGAAACCATCAAAATTTTCGCAATTCTGATGCTAGAAACGAAAAACTGGAATGGCCTAGGGGAAAAGTACACAAACCAATGTAATCGGGCGAGTTTCTTCTTTCAGATGCAACAGGAATTTCTCGAGTTCGTCAATCCGTTCGCGAGATATGTGAGTTTGAAGTTAAGGAATGGTTGAGAAACCATCAAAATTTTCGCAAGTCTGATACTCGAAACCAACAACTACAAAGGCTTAGGGGAAAAATACACATACCTTTGTAATCGGGCGAGTTTCTGCTTTCAGATGCAACAGGAATTTCTCGAGTTCGTCAATCCGTTCGCGAGATATGGGAGTTTGAAGTTAAGGAAAGGTTGAGAAACCATCAAAATTTTCGCAAGTCTGATACTCGAAACCATAAACTACTGTGGCCTAGGGCAAAAATACACATACCGTTGTAATCGGGAGATTTTCTACTTTCAGATGCAACAGAAATTTTTCGCATTCGGCAATCTGTTCGCGAGATATGTGAGTTTGAAGTTAAGGAATGGTTGGGAAACCATCAAAATTTTCGCAAGTCTGATACTCGAAACCAATAACTACAATAGCCTAGGGGAAAAATACACATACCGTTGTAATCGGGAGAGTTTCTGCTTTCAGAAGCAATAGGAAATTCTCGAGTTCGTCAATCCGTTCGCGAGATATGGGAGTTTGAAGTTAAGGAACGGTTGAGAAACCATCAAAATTTTCGCAAGTCTGATACTCGAAACCTATAACTACAAAGGCTTAGGGGGAAAAAAAACATACCGTTGTAATCGGGAGAGTTTCTTCTTCCAGATGCAACCGGAATATCTCGTGTTCGTCAATTCGTTCGCGAGATATGGGAGTTTGAAGTTAAGAAATGGTTGAGAAACCATCACAATTTTCGCAAGTCTGATACTCGAAACCAATAACTACTATGGCCTAGGGGAAATATACACATACCTATGTAAACGGGCGGCTTTCTACTTTCAGATGCAACAGAAATTTCTCGAGTTCGTCAATCCGTTCGCGAGATATGGGAGTTTGAAGTTAAGGAATGGTTGAGAAACCATCAAAATTTTCGCAAGTCTGATACTCGAAACCAATAACTACTATGGCCTAGGGCAAAAATACGCATACCGTTGTAATCGGACGAGTTTCAGGTTTCAGATGCAACAGGAATTTCTCGAGTTCGTCAATCCGTTCCCGAGATATGGGAGTTTGAAGTTAAGGAATGGTTGAGAAACCATCACAATTTTCGCAAGTCTGATACTCGAAACCAATAACTACTGTGGCCTAGGGCAAAAATACACATACCATAGTAATCGAGCGAGTTTCTGCTTTCAGATGCAAGGGGAATTTCTCGAGTTCGTCAATCCGTTCGCGAGATATGGGAGTTTGAAGTTAAGGAATGGTTGGGAAACCATCAAAATTTTCGCAAGTCTGATACTCGAAACCAACAACTACAAAGGCTTAGGGGAAAAATACACATACCGTTGTAATCGGGAGAGTTTCTATTTTCAGATGCAACAGAAATTTTTCGGATTCGTCAATGCGTTCGCGAGATATGGGAGTTTGAAGTAGAGGAATGGTTGAGAAACCATCAAAATTTTCGCAATTCTGATGCTAGAATCGAATAACTTGGATGACCTAGGGGAAAAGTACACACACCATTGTAATCGGTAGACTTTCTACTTTCAGATGCAACAGGAAATAATCGAGTTCGTAAATTCGTTCGCGAAATATGGGAGTTTGAAGTTAAGGAATGCTTGAGAAACCATCAAAATTTTCGCAAGTCTGGAACTCGAAACCAATAACTACAAAGCCCTAGGGGAAAAATACACATACCTTTGTAATCGGGCGAGTTGATACTTTCATATGCAACAGGAATTTCTCGAGTTCGTCAATCCGTTCGCGAGATATGGGAGTTTGAAGTTGAGGAATGGTTGAGAAACCATCAAAATTTTCGCAATTCTGATGCTAGAAACGAATAACTGGAATGACCTAGGGGAAAAGTACACACACCATTGTAATCGGTCGTGTTTCTACTTTAAGGTGCAACAGGAAATAATCGAGTTCGCCAATCCGTTCGCGAGATATGGGAGTTTGAAATTAAGGAACGGTTGAGAAACCATCAAAATTTTCGCAAGTCTGATACTCGAAACCAATAACTACAAAGGCTTAGGGGGAAAAAAACATACCGTTGTAATCGGGAGAGTTTCTTCTTCCAGATGCAACCGGAATATCTCGTGCTCGTCAATTCGTTCGCGAGATATGGGAGTTTGAAGTTAAGAAATGGTTGAGAAACCATCACAATTTTCGCAAGTCTGATACTCGAAACCAATAACTACTATGGCCTAGGGGAAAAATACACATACCTATGTAAACGGGCGACTTTCTACTTTCAGATGCAACAGGAATTTCTCGAGTTCGTCAATCCGTTCGCGAGGTATGGGAGTTTGAAGTTAAGGAATGGTTGAGAAACCATCAAAATTTTGGCAATTCCGATGCTAGAAATGAATAACTGGAATGACCTAGGGAAAAAGTACACACACCATTGTAATCGGTCGAGCTTCTACTTTCAGATGCAACAGGAAATAATCGAGTTCGTCAATCCGTTCCCGAGAGATGGGAGTTTGAAGTTAAGGAGTGGTTGAGAAACCATTAAAATTTTCGCAAGTCTGTTACTCGAGACCAATAACTGGAATGGCATAGGGGAAAAGTACACACACCGTTGTAATGGGGCGAGTTTCTGCTTTCAGATGCAACAGGAATTTCTCGAGTTCGTCATTCCGTTCGCGAGATATGGGAGTTTGAAGTTACGGAATGTTTGAGAAACCATCAAAATTTTCGCTGGTCTGATACTCGAAAACTATAACTGGAATGGCCTATGGGAAAAGTACATACACCATTGTAATCGGGTGAGTTTCCACTTTCAGATGCAACAGGAATTTCTCGAGTTCGCCAATCCGTTCGTGAGATATGGGAGTTTGAAGTTAAGGAATGGTTGAGAAACCATAAAAATTTTCGCAATTCTGATACTCGAAACCAATAACTACTACGGCCTAGGGCAAAAATACACATACCATTGTAATCGGACGAGTTTCTGTTTCAGATGCAACAGGAATTTCTCGAGTTCGTCATTCCGTTCGCGAGATATGGGTGTATGAATGTAAGGAATGGATGAGAAACCAACAAAATTTTCGCTGGTCTGATACTCGAAACCAATAACTGGAATGGCCTAGGGCAAAAATACACATACCTTTGTAATCGTGCGAGTTTCTACTTTCAGATGCAACAGGAATTTCTCGAGTTCGTCAATCCGTTCGCGAGGTATGGGAGTTTGAAATTAAGGAATCGTTGAGAAACCATCAAAATTTTCGCAAATCTGATACTCGAAACCAATAACTACAGAGGCCTAGGGGCAAAACACAAATACCGTTGTAATCGGGCGAGTTTCTACTTTCAGATGCAACAGCAATTTCTCGAGTTCGTCAATCCGTTCGCGAGATAAGACAGTTTGAAGTTAAGGAATGGTTGAGAAACCATCAAAATTTCCGCTGGTCTGATACTCGAAACCAATAACTGGAATGGCCTAGGGGAAAAGTACACACACCGTTGTAATCGGGCGAGTTTCTACTTTCAGATGCAACAGGAATTTCTCGAGTTCGTCATTCCGTTCGCGAGATATGGGAGTTTGAAGTTACGGAATGTTTGAGAAACCATCAAAATTTTCGCTGGTCTGATACTCGAAACCTATAACTGGAGTGGCCTAGGGGAAAAGTACACACACCTTTGTAATCGGGCGAGTTTCTACTTTCAGATGCAACAGGAATTTCTCGAGTTCGTCACTCCGTTCGCGAGATATGGGAGTTTGGGGTTAAGGAATGATTGAGAAATCATCAAAATTTTCGCTGGTCTGATACTCGAAACCAATAACTGGAATGGCCTAGAGGAAAAATACACATAGCTTTGTAATCGGGCGAGTTTCTACTTTCAGATGCAACAGGAATTTCTCGAGTTCCTCAATCCGTTCGCGAGATATGGGAGTTTGAAGTTAAGGAATGCTTGAGAAACCATCAAAATTTTCGCAAGTCTGATACGCGAAACCAATAACTACAATGGCCTAGGGCAAAAATACACATACCGTTGTAATCGGACGAGTTTCTGCTTTCCGATGCAATAGGAAATTCTGGAGTTCGTTAATCTGTTCGCGAGATATGGGAGTTTGAAGTTAAGGAGTGGTTGAGAAACCATCAAAATTTTCGCAAGTCTGTTACTCGAGACCAATAACTGGAATGGCCTAGGAGAAAAGTACACACACCGTTGTAATGGGGCGAGTTTCTGCTTTCAGATGCAACAGGAATTTCTCGAGTTCGTCAATCCGTTCGCGAGGTATGGGAGTATGAAATTAAGGAATGGTTGAGAAACCAACAAAATTTTCGCAAGTCTGATACTCGAAACCAATAACTACTACGGCCTAGGGCAAAAATACACATACCGTTGTAATCGGGCGAGTTTCTACTTCCAGATGCAATCGGAAGTCCTCGAGTTCGTCAATACGTTCGCGAGATATGGGAGTTTGAAGTTAAGGAATGGTTGAGAAAACATCAAAATTTTCGCTGGTCTGATACTCGAAACCAATAACTGGAAAGGGCTAGGGGAAAAGTACGCACACCATTGTAATCGTGCGAGTTTCTCCTTTCAGATGCAACAGGAATTTCTCGAGTTCGTCAATGCGTTCGCGAGATATGGGAGTTTGAAATTAAGGAATGGTTGAGAAACCATCAAAATCTTCAAAAGTCTGATACTCGAAACCAATAACTTCAATGGCCTACGGTAAAAATACACATACCGTTGTAATCGGGAGAGTTTGTACTTTCAGATGCACGGAAATTTTTCGGATTTGTCAAACCGTTCGCGAAATATCGGAGTTTGGAGTTAAGAGATGGTTGAGAAACCAACAAAATTTTCGCAATTCTGATGCTAGAAACGAATAACTGGAATGACCTAGGGGAAAAGTACACACACCATTATAATCGGACGAGTTTCATCTTTCAGATGCAACAGGAATTATTCGAGTTCGTCAATCCGTTCGCGAGATAAGGGAGTTTGAAATTAAGGAATGGTTGAGAAACCATCCAAATTTTCACAAGTCTGATACTCGAAACCAATAACTACAATGGCCTAGGGTAAAAATACACATACCGTTGTAATCGGGAGAGTTTGTACTTTCAGATGCACGGAAATTTTTCGGATTCGTCAAACCGTTCGCGAAATATCGGAGTTTGGAGTTAAGAGATGGTTGAGAAACCATCAAAATTTTCGCAATTCTGATAGTCGAAGCCAATAACAGGAATGGCCTAGGGGAAAAGTACACACACCATTGTAATCTGGCGAGTTTCTACTTTCAGATGCAACAGGAATTTCCCGAGTTCGTCAGTACGATCGCGAGGTATTTGAGTTTGAAGTTAAGAAATGGTTGAGAAACCATCAAAATTTTCGCAAGTCTGATGCTACAAACGAATTACTGGAATGGCCTAGGGGAAAAGTACACAAACCATTGTAATCGGGCGAGTTTCTACTTTCAGATGCAACAGGAACTTCTCGAGTTCGTCAATCTGTTCGCGAGATATGGGAGTTTGAAGTTAAGGAATGGTTGAGAATCCATCAAAATTTTCGAAAGTCTGATACTCGAAACAAATAACTACTATGGCCTAGGGGAAAAATACACATACCGTTGTACTCGGGATAGTTTCTACTTTCAGATGCAACAGAAATTTTTCGGATACGTCAATCCGTTCGCGAGATATCGGAGTTTGGATTTAAGAGATAGCTGAGAAACCATCAAAATTTTCGCAATTCTGATGCTAGAAACGAATTATTGAAATGGCCTAGGGGAAAAGTACATAAACCATTGTAATCGGGCGAGTTTCTACTTTCAGATGCAACAGGAATTTCTCGAGTTCGTCAATCCGTTCGCGAGATATGGGAGTTTGAAGTTAAGGAATGGTTGAGAAACCATCAAAATTTTCGCAAGTCTGATACTCGAAACCAATAACAGGAATGGCCTAGGGGAAAGGTACATACACCATTGTAATCTGGCGAGTTTCTACTTTCAGATGCAACAGAAATTTCTCGAGTTCGTCAATCCGTTCCCGAGATATGGGAGTTTGATGTTAAGGAATGGTTGAGAAACCATCAAAATTTTCGCAAGTCTGATACTCGAAACCAATAACAGGAATGGCCTAAGGGAAAAGTACACAAACCGTTGTAATCGGGCGCGTTTCTACTTTCAGATGCAGCAGGAATTTCTGGAGTTCGTCAATCCGTTCCCGAGATATGGGAGTTTGAAGTTAAGGAATGGTTGAGAAACCATCAAAATTTTCACACGTCTGATACTCGAAACCAATAACTACAATAGCCTAGGGTAAAAATACACATACCGTTGTAATCGGGAGAGTTTGTACTTTCAGATGCATGGAAATTTCTCGGATTCGTAAAACCGTTCGCGAAATATCGGAGTTTCGAGTTATGAGATGGTGGAGAAACCATCAAAATTTACGCAATTCTGGTGCTAGAAACGAATAACTGGAATGGCCTAGGGGAAAAGTACACACACCATTGTAATCGGGCGAGTTTCTCCTTTCAGATGCAACAGGAACTTCTCGAGTTCGTCAATCCGTTCGCTAGATATGGGAGTTTGAAATTAAGGAATGGTTGAGAAACCGTCAAAATTTTAGCAAGTCTGATACTCGAAACCAATAACTACTATGGCCCAGGGCAAAAATACACATACCATTGTAATCTGGCGAGTTTCTACTTTCAGATGCAACAGAAATTTCTCGAGTTCGTCAATCCGTTCGCGAAATATCGGAGTTTGGAGTTAAGAGATAGTTGAGAAACCCTCAAAATTTTCGCAATTCTGATGATAGAAACGAATTACTGGAATGGCCTAGGGGAAAAGTACACACACCGTTGTAATCGGGCGAGTTTCTACTTTCAGATGCAACAGGAATTTCTCGAGTTTGTCAATCCGTTCGCGAGATAAGGGAGTCTAATATTAAGGAATGGTTGAGAAACCATCAAAATTTTCACAAGTCTGATACCCGAAACCAATAATTACAATGGCCTAGTGTAAAAATACACATACCGTTGTAATCGGGAGAGTTTGTACTTTCAGATGCACGAAAATTTTTCGGATTCGTCAAACCGTTCGCGTTATATCGTAGTTTGGAGTTAAAAGATGGTTGAGAATCCATCAAAATTTTCGCAAGTCTGATACTCGAAACCAATAACTGGAATCGCCTACGGGAAAAGTACACACACCATTGTAATCAAGCGAGTTTCTCGTTTCAGATGCAACAGGAATTTCTTGAGTTCGTCAATCCGTTCGCGAGATATGGGTGTTTGAAATTAAGGAATGGTTGAGAAACCATCAAAATTTTCGCAAGTCTGATACACGAAACCAATAACTACTATGGCCCAGGGCAAAAATACACATACTGTTGTAATCGGGCGAGTTTCTGCTTTCAGATGCAACAGGAATTTCTCGAGTTCGTCAATCCGTTCGCGAGATATGGGAGTTTGAAGTTAAGGAATGGTTGAGAAACCATCAAAATTTTCGCAAGTCTGATACTCGAAACCAATAACAGGAATGGCCTAGGGGAAAAGTACACACACCAGTGTAATCGGGCGAGTTTCTACTTTCAGATGCAACAGAAAGTTCTCGAGTTCGTCAATCCGTTCGCGAGATATGGGAGTTTGAAGTTCAGGAGTGGATGAGAAACCATCAAAATTTTCACAAGTGTAATACTCGAAACCAATAACTACAATGCCCTAGGGTAAAAATACACATACCGTTGTAATCGGGAGAGTTTGTACTTTCAGATGCACGGAAATTTTTCGGATTCGTCAAACCGTTCGCGATATATCGGAGTTTGGAGTTAAGAGATGGTTGAGAAACCATCAAAATTTTCGCAATTCTGATGCTAGAAACGAATAACTGGAATGGCCTACAGGAAAAATACACACACCATTGTAATCGGGCGGGTTTCTACTTTCAGATGCAACAGGAACTTCTCGAGTTCGTCAATCTGTTCGCGAGATATGGGAGTTTGAAGTTAAGGAATGGTTGAGAAACCATCAAAATTTTCGCAAGTCTGATACTCGAAACCAATAACTACTATGGACCAGCGCAAAAATACACACACCGTTGTAATCGGGCGAGTTTCACCTTTCAGATGCAACAGGAATTTCTCGAGTTCGTCAATCCGTTCGCGAGATATGGGAGTGTGAAATTAAGGAGTGGTTGAGAGACTATCAAAATTTTCACAAGTCTGATACTCGAAACCAATAACAGGTATGGCCTAGGGGAAAAGTACACACACCATTGTAATCTGGCGAGTTTCTACTTTCAGATGCAACAGGAATTTCTCGAGTTCGTCAATCCGTTCGCGAGGTATGGGAGTTTGAAGTTAAGAACTGGTTGAGAAACCATCAAAATTTTCGCAAGTCTGATGCTAGAAACGAATTACTGGAATGGCCTAGAGGAAAAGTGCACACACCATTGTAATCGGGCGAGTTTCTGCTTTCAGATGCAACAGGAATTTCTCGAGCTCGTCAATCCGTTCGCGAGATATGGGAGTTTGAAGTTAAGGAATGGTTGAGAAACCATCAAAATTTTCGCAAGTCTGATACTCGAAACCAATAACTGGACTCGCCTATGGGAAAGTAGAAACACCATTATAATCGGACGAGTTTCACCTTTCAGATGCAACAGGAATTATTCGAGTTCGTCAATCCGTTCGCGATATATGGGAGTTTGAAATCAAGGAACGGTTGAGAAACCATCAAAATTGTCGCAAGTCTGGTATTCGAAACCAATAACTACAAAGGCTTAGGGGAAAAATACACATAACCTGTAATCGGGGGAGTTTCTACTTTCAGATGCAACAGGAATTTCTCGAGTTCGTCAATCCGTTCGCGAGATATGGGAGTTTCAAGGTAAGGAATGCTTGAGAAACCATCAAAATTTTCGCAAGTCTGAAACTCGAAACCAATAACTACAAAGCCCTAGGGGAAAAATACACATACGTTTGTAATCGGGCGAGTTTATACTTTCACATGCAACAGGAATTGATCGAGCTCGTTAATCCGTTCGCGAGATATGGGAGTTTGAAGTTAAGGAATGGTTGAGAAACCATCAAAATTTTCGCAAGTCTGATACTCGAAACCAATCACTGGAATGGCCTAGGGGAAAAATACACATACCTTTGTAATCGGGCGAGTATCTACTTTCAGATGCAACAGGAATTTCTCGAGTTCGTCAATCCGTTCGCGAGATATGGGGGTTTGAAGTTGAGGAATGGTTGAGAAACCATAAAAATTTTCGCAACTCTGATGCTAGAAACGAATAACTGGAATGACCTAGGGGAAGAGTACATACACCATTGTAATCGGCCGTGTTTCTACTTTAAGGTGCAACAGGAAATAATCGAGTTCGCCAATCCGTTCGCGAGATATGGGAGTTTGAAATTAAGGAACGGTTGAGAAACCATCCAAATTTTCGCAAGTCTGGTACTCGAAACCAATAACTGGAATGGCCTAGGGGAAAAATACACATACCCTTGTAATCGGGAGAGTTTCTACTTTCAGATGCAACAGACATTTTTCGGATTCGGCAATCCGTTCGCGAGATATGTGAGTTTGAAGTTAAGGAATGGTTGGGAAACCATCAAAATTTTCTCAAGTCTGATACTCGAAACCAATAACTACAATAGCCTAGGGGAAAAATACACACACCGTTGTAATCGGGAGTGTTTCTGCTTTCAGATGCAATAGGAAATTCTCGAGTTCGTCAATCCGTTCGCGAGATATGGGAGTTTGAAGTTAAGGAATGGTAGAGAAACCATCAAAATTTTCGCAAGTCTGATACTCGAAACCAACAACTACAAAGGCTTAGGGGAAGAATACACATACCGTTGTAATCGGGAGAGTTTCTACTCTCAGATGCAACAGAAATTTTTCGGATTCGTCAATGCGTTCGCGAAATATCGGAGTTTGGAGTTAAGAAATGGTTGAGAAACCATCACAATTTTCGCAATTCTGATGCTAGAAACGAAAAACTGGAATGGCCTGGGGGAAAAGTACACAGTCCAATGTAATCGGGCGAGTTTCTACTTTCAGATGCAACAGGAATTTCTCGAGTTCGCCAATCCGTTCGCGAAGTATAGGAGTTTGAAATTAAGGAACGGTTGAGAAACCATCAAAATTTTCGAAAGTCTGATACTCGAAACCAATAACTACCATGGCCTAGGGGAAAAATGCACATTTCTTTGTAATCGGGCGAGTTTCTACTTTCAGATACAACAGGAATTTCTCGAGTTCGTCACACCGTTCGCGAGATATGGGAGTTTGAAGTTAAGGAATGGTTGAGAAACCATCAAAATTTTCGCAATTCTGATGCTAGAATCGAATAACTGGAATGACCTAGGGGAAAAGTACACACACCAGTGTAATCGGTCGTGTTTCTACTTTAAGGTGCAACAGGTAATAATCGAGTTCGCCAATCCGTTCGCGAGATATGGGAGTTTGAAATTAAGGAACGGTTGGGAAACCATCAAAATTTTCGCAAGTCTGATTCTCGAAACCAATAACTACAATAGCCTAGGGGAAAAATACACATACCGTTGTAATCGGGAGAGTTTCTACTTTAAGGTGCAACAGGAAATAATCGAGTTCACCAATCCGTTCGCGAGATATGGGAGTTTGAAATTAAGGAACGGTTGGGAAACCATCAAAATTTTCGCAAGTCTGATACTCGAAACCAATAACTACAATAGCCTAGGGGAAAAATACACATACCTTTGTAATCGGGCGAGTTTATACTTTCAGATGCAACAGGAATTTCTCGAGTTCGCCAATCCGTTCGCGAGGTATCGGAGTTTGAAGTTAAGGAATGGTTGAGAAACCATCAAAATTTTCGCAATTCTGATGCTAGAAACGAATAACTGGAATGACCTAGGGAAAAAGTACACACACCATTGTAATCGGTCGACTTTCTACTTTCAGATGCCACAGGAAATAATCGAGTTCATCAATCCGTTCGCGAGATATGGGAGTTTGAAGTTAAGGAATGGTTGAGAAACCATCAAAATTTTCGCAATTCTGATGCTAGAATCGAATAACTGGAATGACCTAGGGGAGAAGTACACACACCATTGTAATCGGTCGTGTTTCTACTTTAAGGTGCAACAGGAAATAATCGAGTTCACCAATCCGTTCGCGAGATATGGGAGTTTGAAATTAAGGAACGGTTGAGAAACCATCAAAATTTTCGCAAGTCTGATACTTGAAACCAATAACTGGAATGGCCTAGGGGAAAAATACACATACCCTTGTAATCGGGAGAGTTTCTACTTTCAGATGCAACAGACATTTTTCGGATTCGGCAATCCGTTCGCGAGATATGTGAGTTTGAAGTTAAGGAATGCTTGAGAAAACATCAAAATTTGCGCAAGTCTGATACGCGAAACCAATGACTACAAAGGCCTAGGGGAAAAATACACATACCTTTGTAATCGGGCGAGTTTCTACATTCAGATGGAACAGGAATTTCTGGAGTTCGTCAATCCGTTCGCGAGATATGGGGGTTTGAAGTTAAGGAAAGGTTGAGAAACCATCAAAATTTTCGCAAGTCTGATACTCGAAACCAATAACTACTGTGGCCTAGGGCAAAAATACACATACCATTGTAATCGAGCGAGTTTCTGCTTTCAGATGCAAGAGGAATTTCTCGAGTTCCTCAATCCGTTCGCGAGATATGGGAGTTCGAAGTTAAGGAATGGTTGGGAAACCATCAAAATTTTCGCAAGTCTGATACTCGAAACCAATAACTACAATAGGCTAGGGGAAAAAATACACATACCGTTGTAATCGGGAGAGTTTCTGCTTTCAGATGCAATAGGAAATTCTCGAGTTCGTCAATCCGTTCGCGAGATATGGGAGTTTGAAGTTAAGGAATGGTTGAGAAACCATCAAAATTTTCGCAAGTCTGATACTCGAAACCAATAACTGGAATGGCCTAGGGGATAAGTACACACACCATTGTAATCGGGCGAGTTTCTACTTTCAGATGCAACAGGAATTTCACGAGTTCGTCATTCCGTTCGCGAGATATGGTAGCTTGAATTTAAGGAATGGTTGAGAAACCATCAAAATTTTCGCAGGTCTGATACTCGAAACCAATAATTGAAACGGCCCAGGGGAAAAGTACACACACCATTGTAATCGGGCGGGTTTCAACATTCAGATGGAACAGGAATTTCTTGAGTTCGTCAATCCGTTCGCGAGATATGGGAGTTTGAAGTTAAGGAAAGGTTGAGAAACCATCAAAATTTTCGCAAGTCTGATACTCGAAACCAGTAACTACTGTGGCCTAGGGCAAAAATACACGTACCATTGTAATCGAGCGAGTTTCTGCTTTCAGATGCAAGAGGAATTTCTCGAGTTCGTCAATCCGTTCGCGAGATATGGGAGTTTGAAGTTAAGGAACGGTTGTGAAACCATCAATATTTTCGCAAGTCTGATATTCGAAACCAATAACAACTATTGCCTAGGGCAAAAATACACATACCGTTGTAATCGGACGAGTTTCTGGTTTCAGATGCAACAGGAAATAATCCAGTTCGTCAATCGGTTCGCGAGATATGGGAGTTTGAAGTTAAGGAATGGTTGACAAACCATCAAAATTTTCGCAAGTGTGATACTCGAAACCAATAACTGGAATGGCCTAGAGGAAAAGTACACACACCATTGTAATGGGGCGAGTTTCTACTTTCAGATGCAACAGGAATTCCTCGAGTGCGTCAATCCGTTCGCGAGATATGGGAGTTTGAAAATGAGGAATGGTTGAGAGACCATTACAATTTTCGCAAGTCTGATAGTCGAAACCAATAACTACTATTGCCTAGGGGAAAAATACACATATCTTTGTAATCGGGCGAGTTTCTACTTTCAGATGCAACAGGAATTTCTCGAGTTCGTCAATCCGTTCGCGAGATATGGGAGTTTGAAGTTAAGGAATGGTTGAGAAACCATCAAAATTTTCGCAATTCTGATGCTAGAAGCGAATAACAGGAATGACCTGGGGGAAGAGTACACACACCATTGTAATCGGTCGACTTTCTACTTTCAGATGCAACAGGAAATAATCGAGTTCGTCAATCCGTTCGCGAGATGTGGGAGTTTGGAGTTAAGGAATGGTTGAGAAACCATATAAATTTTCGCAAGTCTGATACTCGAAACCAATAACTGGAATGGCCTAGGGGAAAAGTACACACACCATTGTAATCGGGTGAGTTTCTACTTTCAGATGCAACAGGAAATAATCGAGTTCGTCATTCCGTTCGCGAGATATGGGTGTTTGAATGTAAGGAATGGTTGAGAAACCGTCAAAATTTTCGCCGGTCTGATACTCGAAACCACTAACTGGAATGACCTGGGGGAAAAGTACACACACCATTGTAATCGGTCGACCTTCTACTTTCAGATGCAACAGGAAATAATCGAGTTCGTCATTCCGTTCGCGAGATATGGGTGTTTGATGGTAAGGAATGGTTGAGAAACCATCAAAATTTTCGCCGGTCTGATACTCGAAACCAATAACTGGAATGACCTGGGGGAAAAGTACACACACCATTGTAATCGGTCGACTTTCTACTTTCAGATGCAACAGGAAATAATCGAGTTCGTCATTCCGTTCGCGAGATATGGGTGTTTGAAGGTAAGGAATGGTTGTGAAACAATCACAATTTTCGCAGGTCTGATACACGAAACCAGTAACTACTGTGGCCTAGGGGAAAAATACACATACCTTTGTAATTGGGCGAGTTTCTACTTTCAGATGCAACAGGAATTTCTCGAGTATGTCAATCCGTTCGCGAGATATGGGAGTTTGAAGTTAAGGAATGGTTGAGAAGCCATCAAAATTTTTGCAAGTCTGATACGCGAAACCAATAACTGGAATGGCCTAGGGGAAAAGTACACACACCATTGTAATGGGGCGAGTTTCTACTTTCAGATGCCACAGGAATTCCTCTAGTTCGTCAATCCGTTCGCGAGATATGGGAGTTTGAAAATAAGGAATGGTTGAGAGACCATCACAATTTTCGCAAGTCTGATACTCGAAACCAATAATTACTGTGGCCTAAGGGAAAAATACACAAACCTTAGTAATTGGGCGAGTTTCTACTTTCAGATGCAACAGGAATTTCTCGAGTATGTCAATCCCTTCGCGAGACATGGGAGTTTGAAGTTAAGGAATGGTTGACAAACCATCAAAATTTTCGCAAGTGTGATACTCGAAACCAATAACTGGAATGGCGTAGGGGAAAAGTACACACACCATTGTAATGGGGCGAGTTTCTACTTTCAGATGCAACAGGAATTCCTCGAGTTCGTCAATCCGTTCGCGAGATATGGCAGCTTGAAGTTAAGGAATGGTTGACAAACCATCAAAATTTTCGCAAGTGTGATACTCGAAACCAATAACTGGAATGGCCTAGGGGAAAAGTACACACACCATTGTAATCGGTCGACTTTCTACTTTCAGATGCAACAGGAAATAATCGAGTTCGTCATTCCGTTCGCGAGATATGGGTGTTTGAAGTTAAGGAATGCTTGAGAAACCATCAAAGTTTTCGCAATTCTGATGCTAGAAACGAATAACTGGAATGACCTGGGGGAAAAGTACACACACCATTGTAATCGGTCGACTTTCTACTTTCAGATGCAACAGGAAATAATCGAGTTCGTCATTCCGTTCGCGAGATATGGGTGTTTGAAGGTAAGGAATGGTTGAGAAACAATCACAATTTTCGCAAGTCTGAAACTCGAAACCAATAACTACTGTGGCCTAGGGGAAAAATACACATACCTTAGTAATTGGGCGAGTTTCTACTTTCAGATGCAACAGGAATTTCTCGAGTATGTCAATCCGTTCGCGAGATATGGGAGTTTGAAGTTAAGGAACGGTTGAGAAACCATCAAAATTTTCGCAAGTCTGATACTCCAAACCAATAACTGGAATGGCCTAGGGGAAAAGTACACACACCATTGTAATGGGGCGAGTTTCTGCTTTCAGATGCAACAGGAATTTCTCGAGTTCCTCAATCCGTTCGCGAGACATGGGAGTTTGAAGTTAAGGAATGGTTGACAAACCATCAAAATTTTCGCAAGTGTGATACTCGAAACCAATAACTGGAATGACCTAGGGGAAAAGTACACACACCATTGTAATCGGTCGACTTTCTACTTTCAGATGCAATAGGAAATAATCGAGTTCGTCATTCCGTTCGCGAGATATGGGTGTTTGAAGGTAAGGAATGGTTGAGAAACCATCAAAATTTTCGCCGGTCTGATACTCGAAACCAATAACTGGAATGACCTGGGGGAAAAGTACACACACCATTGTAATCGGTCGACTTTCTACTTTCAGATGCAACAGGAAATAATCGAGTTCGTCATTCCGTTCGCGAGATATGGGTGTTTGAATGTAAGGAATGGTTGTGAAACAATCACAATTTTCGCAAGTCTGATACTCGAAACCAGTAACTACTGTGGCCTAGGGGAAAAATACACATACCTTTGTAATTGGGCGAGTTTCTACTTTCAGATGCAACAGGAATTTCTCGAGTATGTCAATCCGTTCGCGAGATATGGGAGTTTGAAGTTAAGGAATGGTTGAGAAGCCATCAAAATTTTCGCAATTCTGATGCTAGAAACGAATAACAGGAATGACCTAGGGGAAAAGTACACACACCATTGTAATGGGGCGAGTTTCTACTTTCAGATGCAACAGGAATTCCTCGAGTTCGTCAATCCGTTCGCGAGATATGGGAGTTTGAAAATAAGGAATGGTTGAGAGATCATCACAATTTTCGCAAGTCTGATGCTCGAAACCAATAACTGGAATGGCCTAGTTGAAAAGTACACACACCATTGTAATCGGGCGAGTTTCTACTTTCAGATGCAACAGGAATATCTCGAGTTCGTCAATCCGTTCGCGAGATATGGGAGTTTGAAGTTAAGGTATGGTTGAGAAGCCATCAAAATTTTCGCAATTCTGATGCTAGAAACGAATAACTGGAATGACCTAGGGGAAAAGTACACTCACCATTGTAATCGGTCGAGTTTCTACTTTCAGATGCAACAGGAAATAACCGAGTTCTTCAATCCGTTCGCGAGATATGGGATTTTGAAGTTAAGGAATGCTTGAGAAACCATCAAAATTTTCGCAAGTCTGATACTCGAAACCAATAACTGGAATGGCCTAGGGGAAAAGTACACACACCATTGTAATGGGGCGAGTTTCTACTTTCAGATGCAACAGGAATTCCTCGAGTTCGTCAATCCGTTCGCGAGATATGGGAGTTTGAAAATAAAGAATGGTTGAGAGACCATCACAATTTTCGCATGCCTGATACTCGAAACCAATAATTACTGTGGCCTAGGGGAAAAATACACCAACCTTAGTAATTGGGCGAGTTTCTACTTTCAGATGCAACAGGAATTTCTCGAGTATGTCAATCCCTTCGCGAGACATGGGAGTTTGAAGTTAAGGAATGCTTGAGAAACCATCAAAGTTTTCGCAAGTCTGATACTCGAAACCAATAACTGGAATGGCCTAGGGGAAAAGTTCACACACCATTGTAATGGGGCGAGTTTCTACTTTCAGATGCAACAGGAATTCCTCGAGTTCGTCAATCCGTTCGCGAGATATGGGAGTTTGAAAATAAAGAATGGTTGAGAGACCATCACAATTTTCGCATGTCTGATACTCGAAACCAATAACTACTACGGCCTAGGGGAAAAATACACATATCTTTGTAATCGGGCGAGTTTCTACTTTCAGATGCAACAGGAATTTCTCGAGTATGTCAATCCGTTCGCGAGATATGGGAGTTTGAAGTTAAGGAATGGTTGAGAAGCCATCAAAATTTTCGCAATTCTGATGCTAGAAACGAATAACTGGAATGACCTAGGGGAAAAGTACACACACCATTGTAATCGGTCGAGTTTCGGCTCTCAGATGCAACAGGAAATAATCGAGTTCTTCAATCCGTTCGCGAGATATGGGAGTTTGAAGTTAAGGAATGCTTGATAAACCATCAAAATTTTCGCATGTCTGATACTTGAAACCAATAACTGGAATGACCTAGGGGAAAAGTACACACACCATTGTAATGGGGCGAGTTTCTACTTTCAGATGCAACAGGAATTCCTCGTGTGCGTCAATCCGTTCGCAAGATATGGCAGCTTGAAGTTAAGGAATGGTTGAGAAACCATCAAAATTCTCGCAATTCAGATGCTAGAAACGAATAACTGGAATGACCTAGGGGAAAAGTACACACACCATTGTAATCGGTCGACATTCTACTTTCAGATGCAACAGGAAATAATCGAGTTCGTCATTCCGTTCGCGAGATATGGGTGTTTGAAGGTAAGGAATGGTTGAGAAACCATCAAAATTTTTGCCGGTCTGATACTCGAAACCAATAACTGGAATGACCTGGGGGAAAAGTATACACACCATTGTAATCGGTCGACTTTCTACTTTCAGATGCAACAGGAAATAATCGAGTTCGTCATTCCGTTCGCGAGATATGGGTGTCTGAATGTAAGGAATGGTTGTGAAACAATCACAATTTTCGCAAGTCTGATACTCGAAACCAGTAACTACTGTGGCCTAGGGGAAAAATACACATACCTTTGTAATTGGGCGAGTTTCTACTTTCAGATGCAACGGGAATTTCTCGAGTATGTCAATCCGTTCGCGAGATATGGGAGTTTGAAGTTAAGGAATGGTTGAGAAGCCATCAAAATTTTCGCAATTCTGATGCTAGAAACGAATAACTGGAATGACCTAGGGGAAAAGTAAACACACCATTGTAATGGGGCGAGTTTCTACTTTCAGATGCAACAGGAATTCCTCGAGTTCGTCAATCCGTTCGCAAGATATTGCAGCTTGAAGTTAAGGAATGGTTGAGAAACCATCAAAATTCTCGCAATTCAGATGCTAGAAACGAATAACTGGAATGACCTAGGGGAAAAGTACACACACCATTGTAATCGGTCGACTTTCTACTTTCAGATGCAACAGGAAATAATCGAGTTCGTCATTCCGTTCGCGTGATATGGGTGTTTGAAGGTAAGGAATGGTTGAGAAACCATCAAAATTTTCGCCGGTCTGATACTCGAAACCAATAACTGGAATGACCTGGGGGAAAAGTATACACACCATTGTAATCGGTCGACTTTCTACTTTCAGATGCAACAGGAAATAATCGAGTTCGTCATTCCGTTCGCGAGATATGGGTGTTTGAATGTAAGGAATGGTTGTGAAACAGTCACAATTTTCGCAAGTCTGATACTCGAAACCAGTAACTACTGTGGCCTAGGGGAAAAATACACATACCTTTGTAATTGGGCGAGTTTCTACTTTCAGATGCAACAGGAATTTCTCGAGTATGTCAATCCGTTCGTGAGATATGGGTGTTTGAAGGTAAGGAATGGTTGAGAAACAATCACAATTTTCGCAAGTCTGATACTCCAAACTAATAACTGGAATGGCCTAGGGGAAAAGTACACAAACCATTGTAATGTGGCGAGTTTCTACTTTCAGATGCAACAGGAATTCCTCGAGTTCGTCAATCCGTTCGCGAGATATGGGAGTTTGAAAATAAGGAATGGTTGAGAGACCATCAAAGTTTTCGCAAGTCTGATACTCGAAACCAATAACTGGAATGGCCTAGGGGAAAAGTTCACACACCATTGTAATGGGGCGAGTTTCTACTTTCAGATGCAACAGGAATTCCTCGAGTTCGTCAATCCGTTCGCGAGATATGGGAGTTTGAAAATAAGGAATGGTTGAGAGACCATCACAATTTTCGCAAGTCTGATGCTCGAAACCAATAACTACAATGGCCTAAGGGAAAAATACACATAGCGTTGTAATCGGGAGCGTTTCTATTTTCAGATGCAACAGAAATTTTTCGGATTCGTCAAGCCGTTCGCGAGATATGGGTGTTTGAAGTTAAGGAATGCTTGAGAAACCATCAAAGTTTTCGCAAGTCTGATACTCGAAACCAATAACTGGAATGGCCTAGGGGAAAAGTTCACACACCATTGTAATGGGGCGAGTTTCTACTTTCACATGCAACAGGAATTCCTCGAGTTCGTCAATCCGTTCGCGAGATATGGGAGTTTGAAGTTAAGGAATGGTTGAGAAGCCATCAAAATTTTCGCAATTCTGATGCTAGAAACGAATAACTGGAATGACCTAGGGGAAATGTACACTCACCATTGTAATCGGTCGAGTTTCTACTTTCAGATGCAACAGGAAATAATCGAGTTCTTCAATCCGTTCGCGAGATATGGGATTTTGAAGTTAAGGAATGCTTGAGAAACCATCAAAATTTTCGCAAGTCTGATACTCGAAACCAATAACTGGAATGGCCTAGGGGAAAAGTACACACACCATTGTAATGGGGCGAGTTTCTACTTTCAGATGCAACAGGAATTCCTCGAGTTCGTCAATCCGTTCGCGAGATATGGGAGTTTGAAAATAAAGAATGGTTGAGAGACCATCACAATTTTCGCATGTCTGATACTCGAAACCAATAACTACTACGGCCTAGGGGAAAAATACACATATCTTTGTAATCGGGCGAGTTTCTACTTTCAGATGCAACAGGAATTTCACGAGTATGTCAATCCGTTCGCGAGATATGGGAGTTTGAATTTAAGGAATGGTTGAGAAGCCATCAAAATTTTCGCAATTCTAATGCTAGAAACGAATAACTGGAATGATCTAGGGGAAAAGTACACACACCATTGTAATCGGTCGAGTTTCGGCTTTCAGATGCAACAGGAAATAATCGAGTTCTTCAATCCGTTCGCGAGATATGGGAGTTTGAAGTTAAGGAATGCTTGATAAACCATCAAAATTTTCGCATGTCTGATACTCGAAATCAATAACTGGAATGGCCTAGGGGAAAAGTACACACACCATTGTAATGGGGCGAGTTTCTACTTTTAGATGCAACAGGAATTCCTCTAGTTCGTCAATCCGTTCGCGAGATATGGGAGTTTGAAAATAAGGAATGGTTGAGAGACCATCACAATTTTCGCAAGTCTGATACTCGAAACCAGTAATTACTGTGGCCTAGGGGAAAAATACACAAACCATAGTAATTGGGCGAGTTTCTACATTCAGATGCAACAGGAATTTCTCGAGTATGTCAATCCCTTCGCGAGACATGGGAGTTTGAAGTTAAGGAATGGTTGACAAACCATCAAAATTTTCGCAAGTGTGATACTCGAAACCAATAACTGGAATGGCCTAGGGGAAAAGTACACACACCATTGTAATCGGTCGACTTTCTACTTTCAGATGCAACAGGAAATAATCGAGTTCGTCATTCCGTTCGCGAGATATGGGTGTTTGAAGGTAAGGAATGGTTCAGAAACCATCAAAATTCTCGCCGGTCTGATACTCGAAACCAATAACTGGAATGACCTGGGGGAAAAGTATACACACCATTGTAATCGGTCGACTTTCTACTTTCAGATGCAACAGGAAATAATCGAGTTCGTCATTCCGTTCGCGAGATATGGGGTTTGAATGTAAGGAATGGTTGTGAAACAATCACAATTTTCGCAAGTCTGATACTCGAAACCAGTAACTACTGTGGCCTAGGGGAAAAATACACATACCTTTGTAATTGGGCGAGTTTCTACTTTCAGATGCAACGGGAATTTCTCGAGTATGTCAATCCGTTCGCGAGATATGGGAGTTTGAAGTTAAGGAATGGTTGAGAAGCCATCAAAATTTTCGCAATTCTGTTGCTAGAAACGAATAACTGGAATGACCTAGGGGAAAAGTACACACACCATTGTAATGGGGCGAGTTTCTACTTTCAGATGCAACAGGAATTCCTCGAGTTCGTCAGTCCGTTCGCAAGATATGGCAGCTTGAAGTTAAGGAATGGTTGAGAAACCATCAAAATTCTCGCAATTCAGATGCTAGAAACGAATAACTGGAATGACCTAGGGGAAAAGTACACACACCATTGTAATCGGTCGACTTTCTACTTGCAGATGCAACAGGAAATAATCGAGTTCGTCATTCCGTTCGCGAGATATGGGTGTTTGAAGGTAAGGAATGGTTGAGAAACCATCAAAATTTTCGCCGGTCTGATACTCGAAACCAATAACTGGAATGATCTGGGGGAAAAGTATACCCACCATTGTAATCGTACGACTTTCTACTTTCAGATGCAACAGGAAATAATCGAGTTCGTCATTCCGTTCGCGAGATGTGGGTGTTTGAATGTAAGGAATGGTTGTGAAACAATCACAATTTTCGCAAGTCTGATACTCGAAACCAGTAACTACTGTGGCCTAGGGGAAAAATACACATACCTTTGTAATTGGGCGACATTCTACTTTCAGATGCAACAGGAATTTCTCGAGTATGTCAATCCGTTCGTGAGATATGGGTGTGTGAAGGTAAGGAATGGTTGAGAAACAATCACAATATTCGCAAGTCTGATACTCCAAACTAATAACTGGAATGGCCTAGGGGAAAAGTACACACACCATTGTAATGTGGCGAGTTTCTACTTTCAGATGCAACAGGAATTTCTCGAGTTCATCAATCCGTTCACGAGACATGGGAGTTTGAAGTTAAGGAATGGTTGACAAACCATAAAAATTTCCGCAAGTGTGATACTCGAAACCAATAACTGGAATGGCCTAGGGGAAAAGTACACACACCATTGTAGTCGGTCGACTTTCTACTTTCAGATGCAACAGGAAATAATCGAGTTCGTCATTCCGTTCGCGAGATATGGGTGTTTGAAGTTAAGGAATGCTTGAGAAGCCATCAAAATTTTCGCAATTCTGATGCTAGAAACGAATAACTGGAATGATCTAGGGGAAAAGTACACACACCATTGTAATCGGTCGAGTTTCTACTTTCAGATGCAACAGGAAATAATCGAGTTCTTCAATCCGTTCGCGAGATATGGGAGTTTGAAGTTAAGGAATGCTTGAGAGACCATCAAAATTTTCGCATGTCTGATACTCGAAACCAATAACTACTATAGCCTAGGGGAAAAATACACATACCTTTGTAATCGGGCGAGTTTCTACTTTCAGATGCAACAGGAATTTCTCGAGCACGTCATTCCGTTCGCGAGATATGGGAGTTTGAAGTTAAGGAATGGTTGAGACACAATCACAATTTTCGCAAGTCTGATACTCGAAACCAATAACTACTGTGGCCTAGGGGAAAAATACACATACCTTTGTAATTGGGCGAGTTTCTACTTTCAGATGCAACAGGAATTTCTCGAGTATGTCAATCCGTTCGCGAGATATGGGAGTTTGAAGTTAAGGAATGGTTGAGAAGCCATCAAAATTTTCGCAATTCTGATGCTAGAAACGAATAACTGGAATGACCTAGGGGAAAAGTACACACACCATTTTAATCGGTCGAGTTTCTACTTTCAGTTGCAACAGGAAATAATCGAGTTCTTCAATCCGTTCGCGAGATATGGGAGTGTGAAGTTAAGGAATGGTTGAGAAACCATCAAAATTCTCGCAATTCAGATGCTAGAAACGAATAACTGGAATGACCTAGGGGAAAAGTACACACACCATTGTAATCGGTCGACTTTCTACTTTCAGATGCAACAGGAAAAAATTGAGTTCGTCAATCCGTTCGCGAGATGTGGGAGTTTGAAGTTAAGGAATGCTTGAGAAACCATCAAAATTTTCGAAGGTCTGATACTCGAAACCAATAACGACTATGGCCTAGGGCAAAAATACACATTCCGTTGTAATCGGACGAGTTTCTGGTTTCAGATGCAACAGGAATTTCTCGAGTTCGTTAATCCGTTCGCGAGATATGGGAGTTTGAAATTAAGGAACGGTTGAGAAACCATCAAAGTTTTCGCAAGTCTGATACTCGAAAACAATAACTACAAAGGCTTAGGGGAAAAGTACACACACCATTGTAATGGGGCGAGTTTCTACTTTCAGATGCAACAGGAATTCCTCGAGTTCGTCAATCCGTTCGCGAGATATGGGTGTTTGAAGTTAAGGAATGGTTGAGAGACCATCACAGTTTTCGCAAGTCTGATACTCGAAACCAATAACTACTATGGCATAGGGGAAAAATACACATACCTTTGTAATCGGGCGAGTTTCTAATTTCAGATGCAACAGGAATTTCTCGAGTTCGTCAATCCGTTCGCGAGATATGGCAGTTTGAAGTTAAGGTATGGTTGAGAAACCATCAAAATTTTCGCAATTCTGATGCTAAAAACGAATAACTGGAATGACCTGGGGGAAAAGTACACACACCATTGTAATCGGTCGACTTTCTACTTTCAGATGCAACAGGAAATAATCGAGTTCGACAATCCTTTCGCGCGATATGGGAGTTTGAAGTTAAGGAATGGTTGAGAAGCCATCAAAATTTTCGCAATTCTGATGCTAGAAACGAATAACTGGAATGACCTAGGGGAAAAGTACACACACCATTTTAATCGGTCGAGTTTCTACTTTCAGATGCAACAGGAAATAATCGAGTTCTTCAATCCGTTCGCGAGATATGGGAGTTTGAAGTTAAGGAATGCTTGAGAAACCATCAAAATTTTCGCAATTCTGATGCTAGAAACGAATAACTGGAATGACCTAGGGGAAAAGTATACACACCATTGTAATCGGTCGACTTTCTACTTTCAGAGGCAACAGGAATTTCTCGAGTTCGTCAATCCGTTCGCGAGATATGGGAGTTTGAAGTTAAGGAATGGTTGAGAAACCATCAAAATTTTCGCAATTCTGATACTCGAAACCAATAACTACTATGGCATAGGGGAAAAGTACACACACCATTGTAATCGGGCGAGTTTCTAATTTCAGATGCAACAGGAATTTCTCGAGTTCGTCAATCCGTTCGCGAGATATGGCAGTTTGAAGTTAAGGTATGGTTGAGAAACCATCAAAATTTTCGCAATTCTGATGCTAAAAACGAATAACTGGAATGACCTGGGGGAAAAGTACACACACCATTGTAATCGGTCGACTTTCTACTTTCAGATGCAACAGGAAATAATCGAGTTCGACAATCCTTTCGCGCGATATGGGAGTTTGAAGTTAAGGAATGGTTGAGAAGCCATCAAAATTTTCGCAATTCTGATGCTAGAAACGAATAACTGGAATGACCTAGGGGAAAAGTACACACACCATTATAATCGGTCGAGTTTCTACTTTCAGATGCAACAGGAAATAATCGAGTTCTTCAATCCGTTCGCGAGATATGGGAGTTTGAAGTTAAGGAATGCTTGAGAAACCATCAAAATTTTCGCAATTCTGATGCTAGAAACGAATAACTGGAATGACCTAGGGGAAAAGTACACACACCATTGTAATCGGTCGACTTTCTACTTTCAGAGGCAACAGGAATTTCTCGAGTTCGTCAATCCGTTCGCGAGATATGGGAGTTTGAAGTTAAGGAATGGTTGAGAAACCATCAAAATTTTCGCAATTCTGATGCTAGAAACGAATAACTGGAATGACCTAGGGGAAAAGTACACACACCATTGTAATCGGTCGACTTTCTACTTTCAGAGGCAACAGGAATTTCTCGAGTTCGTCAATCCGTTCGCGAGATATGGGAGTTTGAAGTTAAGGAATGCTTGAGAAACCATCAAAATTTTCGAAGGTCTGATACTCGAAACCAATAACGACTATGGCCTAGGGCAAAAATACACATTCCGTTGTAATCGGACGAGTTTCTGGTTTCAGATGCAACAGGAATTTCTCGAGTTCGTTAATCCGTTCGCGAGATAGGGGGGTTTGAAGTTAAGGAATGCTTGAGAAACCATCAAAATATTAGCAAGTCTGATACGCGAAACCAATAACTACAATGGCCTAGGGGAAAAATACACATACCTTTGTAATCGGGCGTGTTTCTACTTTCAGATGCAACAGGAATTTCTCGAGTTCGTCAATCCGTTCGCGAGATATGGGAGTTTGAAGTTAAGGAATGCTTGAGAAACCATCAAAATATTCGCAAGTCTGATACTCGAAACCAATAACTGGAATGGCCTAGGGCAAAAGTACACACGCCATTGTAATCGGGCGAGTTTCTACTTTCAGATGCAACAGGAATTTCTCGAGTTCGTCATTCCGTTCGCGAGATATGGGAGTTTGAAGATAAGGAATGGTTGAGAAACCAACAAAATTTTCGCAAGTCTGATACTCGAAACAAATAACTACAAAGGCCTAGGGCAAGAATACACACACCATTGTAATCGGTCGACTTTCTACTTTCAGAGGCAACAGGAATTTCTCGAGTTCGTCAATCCGTTCGCGAGATATGGGAGTTTGAAGTTAAGGAATGGTTGAGAAACCATCAAAATTTTCGCAATTCTGATGCTAGAAACGAATAACTGGAATGACCTAGGGGAAAAGTACACACACCATTGTAATCGGTCGACTTTCTACTTTCAGAGGCAACAGGAATTTCTCGAGTTCGTCAATCCGTTCGCGAGATATGGGAGTTTGAAGTTAAGGAATGCTTGAGAAACCATCAAAATTTTCGAAGGTCTGATACTCGAAACCAATAACGACTATGGCCTAGGGCAAAAATACACATTCCGTTGTAATCGGACGAGTTTCTGGTTTCAGATGCAACAGGAATTTCTCGAGTTCGTTAATCCGTTCGCGAGATAGGGGGGTTTGAAGTTAAGGAATGCTTGAGAAACCATCAAAATATTAGCAAGTCTGATACGCGAAACCAATAACTACAATGGCCTAGGGGAAAAATACACATACCTTTGTAATCGGGCGTGTTTCTACTTTCAGATGCAACAGGAATTTCTCGAGTTCGTCAATCCGTTCGCGAGATATGGGAGTTTGAAGTTAAGGAATGCTTGAGAAACCATCAAAATATTCGCAAGTCTGATACTCGAAACCAATAACTGGAATGGCCTAGGGCAAAAGTACACACGCCATTGTAATCGGGCGAGTTTCTACTTTCAGATGCAACAGGAATTTCTCGAGTTCGTCATTCCGTTCGCGAGATATGGGAGTTTGAAGATAAGGAATGGTTGAGAAACCAACAAAATTTTCGCAAGTCTGATACTCGAAACAAATAACTACAAAGGCCTAGGGCAAGAATACACATACCATTGTAATCGGACGAGTTTCTGTTTCAGATGCAACAGGAATTTCTCGAGTTCGTCAATCCGTTCGCGAGATATGGGAGTTTGAAGTTAAGGAGTGGTTGAGGAACCATCAAGATTTTCGCAATTCTGATGCTAGAAACGAAAAACTGGATTGGCCTAGGGGAAAAGCATACACACCATAGTAATCGGGCGAGTTTCTACTTTCAGATGCAACAGGAATTTCTCGAGTATGTCAATCCGTTCGCGAGATATGGGAGTTTGAAGTTAAGGAATGGTTGAGAAGCCATCAAAATTTTCGCAATTCTGATGCTAGAAACGAATAAATGGAATGATCTAGGGGAAAAGTACACACACCATTGTAATCGGTCGAGTTTCTACTTTCAGATGCAACAGGAAATAATCGAGTTCTTCAATCCGTTCGCGAGATATGGGAGTTTGAAGTTAAGGAATGCTTGAGAGACCATCAAAATTTTTGCATGTCTGATACTCGAAACCAATAACTACTATGGCCTAGGGGAAAAATACACATACCATTGTAATCGGGCGAGTTTCTACTTTCAGATGCAACAGGAATTTCTCGAGCACGTCATTCCGTTCGCGAGATAGGGGGGTTTGAAGTTAAGGAATGCTTGAGAAACCATCAAAATATTAGCAAGTCTGATACGCGAAACCAATAACTACAATGGCCTAGGGGAAAAATACACATACCTTTGTAATCGGGCGTGTTTCTACTTTCAGATGCAACAGGAATTTCTCGAGTTCGTCAATCCGTTCGCGAGATATGGGAGTTTGAAGTTAAGGAATGCTTGAGAAACCATCAAAATATTCGCAAGTCTGATACTCGAAACCAATAACTGGAATGGCCTAGGGCAAAAGTACACACGCCATTGTAATCGGGCGAGTTTCTACTTTCAGATGCAACAGGAATTTCTCGAGTTCGTCATTCCGTTCGCGAGATATGGGAGTTTGAAGATAAGGAATGGTTGAGAAACCAACAAAATTTTCGCAAGTCTGATACTCGAAACAAATAACTACAAAGGCCTAGGGCAAGAATACACATACCATTGTAATCGGACGAGTTTCTGTTTCAGATGCAACAGGAATTTCTCGAGTTCGTCAATCCGTTCGCGAGATATGGGAGTTTGAAGTTAAGGAGTGGTTGAGGAACCATCAAGATTTTCGCAATTCTGATGCTAGAAACGAAAAACTGGATTGGCCTAGGGGAAAAGCATACACACCATAGTAATCGGGCGAGTTTCTACTTTCAGATGCAACAGGAATTTCTCGAGTATGTCAATCCGTTCGCGAGATATGGGAGTTTGAAGTTAAGGAATGGTTGAGAAGCCATCAAAATTTTCGCAATTCTGATGCTAGAAACGAATAAATGGAATGATCTAGGGGAAAAGTACACACACCATTGTAATCGGTCGAGTTTCTACTTTCAGATGCAACAGGAAATAATCGAGTTCTTCAATCCGTTCGCGAGATATGGGAGTTTGAAGTTAAGGAATGCTTGAGAGACCATCAAAATTTTTGCATGTCTGATACTCGAAACCAATAACTACTATGGCCTAGGGGAAAAATACACATACCTTTGTAATCGGGCGAGTTTCTACTTTCAGATGCAACAGGAATTTCTCGAGCACGTCATTCCGTTCGCGAGATATGGGAGTTTGAAGTTAAGGAATGGTTGAGACACAATCACAATTTTCGCAAGTCTGATACTCGAAACCAATAACTACTGTGGCCTAGGGGAAAAATACACATACCTTTGTAATTGGGCGAGTTTCTACTTTCAGATGCAACAGGAATTTCTCGAGTATGTCAATCCGTTCGCGAGATATGGGAGTTTGAAGTTAAGGAATGGTTGAGAAGCCATCAAAATTTTCGCAATTCTGATGCTAGAAACGAATAACTGGAATGACCTAGGGGAAAAGTACACACACCATTTTAATCGGTCGAGTTTCTACTTTCAGATGCAACAGGAAATAATCGAGTTCTTCAATCCGTTCGCGAGATATGGGAGTGTGAAGTTAAGGAATGGTTGAGAAACCATCAAAATTCTCGCAATTCAGATGCTAGAAACGAATAACTGGAATGACCTAGGGGAAAAGTACACACACCATTGTAATCGGTCGACTTTCTACTTTCAGATGCAACAGGAAAAAATTGAGTTCGTCAATCCGTTCGCGAGATGTGGGAGTTTGAAGTTAAGGAATGCTTGAGAAACCATCAAAATTTTCGAAGGTCTGATACTCGAAACCAATAACGACTATGGCCTAGGGCAAAAATACACATTCCGTTGTAATCGGACGAGTTTCTGGTTTCAGATGCAACAGGAATTTCTCGAGTTCGTTAATCCGTTCGCGAGATATGGGAGTTTGAAGTTAAGGAACGGTTGAGAAACCATCAAAATTTTCGCAAGTCTGATACTCGAAAACAATAACTACAAAGGCTTAGGGGAAAAGTACACACACCATTGTAATGGGGCGAGTTTCTACTTTCAGATGCAACAGGAATTCCTCGAGTTCGTCAATCCGTTCGCGAGATATGGGTGTTTGAAGTTAAGGAATGGTTGAGAGACCATCACAGTTTTCGCAAGTCTGATACTCGAAACCAATAACTACTATGGCATAGGGGAAAAATACACATACCTTTGTAATCGGGCGAGTTTCTAATTTCAGATGCAACAGGAATTTCTCGAGTTCGTCAATCCGTTCGCGAGATATGGCAGTTTGAAGTTAAGGTATGGTTGAGAAACCATCAAAATTTTCGCAATTCTGATGCTAAAAACGAATAACTGGAATGACCTGGGGTTAAAGTACACACACCATTGTAATCGGTCGACTTTCTACTTTCAGATGCAACAGGAAATAATCGAGTTCGACAATCCTTTCGCGCGATATGGGAGTTTGAAGTTAAGGAATGGTTGAGAAGCCATCAAAATTTTCGCAATTCTGATGCTAGAAACGAATAACTGGAATGACCTAGGGGAAAAGTACACACACCATTATAATCGGTCGAGTTTCTACTTTCAGATGCAACAGGAAATAATCGAGTTCTTCAATCCGTTCGCGAGATATGGGAGTTTGAAGTTAAGGAATGCTTGAGAAACCATCAAAATTTTCGCAATTCTGATGCTAGAAACGAATAACTGGAATGACCTAGGGGAAAAGTACATACACCATTGTAATCGGTCGACTTTCTACTTTCAGAGGCAACAGGAATTTCTCGAGTTCGTCAATCCGTTCGCGAGATATGGGAGTTTGAAGTTAAGGAATGGTTGAGAAACCATCAAAATTTTCGCAATTCTGATGCTAGAAACGAATAACTGGAATGACCTAGGGGAAAAGTACACACACCATTGTAATCGGTCGACTTTCTACTTTCAGAGGCAACAGGAATTTCTCGAGTTCGTCAATCCGTTCGCGAGATATGGGAGTTTGAAGTTAAGGAATGCTTGAGAAACCATCAAAATTTTCGAAGGTCTGATACTCGAAACCAATAACGACTATGGCCTAGGGCAAAAATACACATTCCGTTGTAATCGGACGAGTTTCTGGTTTCAGATGCAACAGGAATTTCTCGAGTTCGTTAATCCGTTTGCGAGATATGGGAGTTTGAAATTAAGGAACGGTTGAGAAACCATCAAAATTTTCGCAAGTCTGATACTCGAAAACAATAACTACAAAGGCTTAGGGGAAAAGTACACACACCATTGTAATGGGGCGAGTTTCTACTTTCAGATGCAACAGGAGTTCCTCGAGTTCGTCAATCCGTTCGCGAGATATGGGTGTTTGAAGTTAAGGAATGGTTGAGAGACCATCACAGTTTTCGCAAGTCTGATACTCGAAACCAATAACTACTATGGCATAGGGGAAAAATACACATACCTTTGTAATCGGGCTAGTTTCTAATTTCAGATGCAACAGGAATTTCTCGAGTTCGTCAATCCGTTCGCGAGATATGGCAGTTTGAAGTTAAGGTATGGTTGAGAAACCATCAAAATTTTCGCAATTCTGATGCTAAAAACGAATAACTGGAATGACCTGGGGGAAAAGTACACACACCATTGTAATCGGTCGACTTTCTACTTTCAGATGCAACAGGAAATAATCGAGTTCGACAATCCTTTCGCGCGATATGGGAGTTTGAAGTTAAGGAATGGTTGAGAAGCCATCAAAATTTTCGCAATTCTGATGCTAGAAACGAATAACTGGAATGACCTAGGGGAAAAGTACACACACCATTTTAATCGGTCGAGTTTCTACTTTCAGATGCAACAGGAAATAATCGAGTTCTTCAATCCGTTCGCGAGATATGGGAGTTTGAAGTTAAGGAATGCTTGAGAAACCATCAAAATTTTCGCAATTCTGATGCTAGAAACGAATAACTGGAATGACCTAGGGGAAAAGTACACACACCATTGTAATCGGTCGACTTTCTACTTTCAGAGGCAACAGGAATTTCTCGAGTTCGTCAATCCGTTCGCGAGATATGGGAGTTTGAAGTTAAGGAATGCTTGAGAAACCATCAAAATTTTCGAAGGTCTGATACTCGAAACCAATAACGACTATGGCCTAGGGCAAAAATACACATTCCGTTGTAATCGGACGAGTTTCTGGTTTCAGATGCAACAGGAATTTCTCGAGTTCGTTAATCCGTTTGCGAGATATGGGAGTTTGAAATTAAGGAACGGTTGAGAAACCATCAAAATTTTCGCAAGTCTGATACTCGAAACCAATAACTACTATGGCATAGGGGAAAAATACACATACCTTTGTAATCGGGCGAGTTTCTAATTTCAGATGCAACAGGAATTTCTCGAGTTCGTCAATCCGTTCGCGAGATATGGCAGTTTGAAGTTAAGGTATGGTTGAGAAACCATCAAAATTTTCGCAATTCTGATGCTAAAAACGAATAACTGGAATGACCTGGGGGAAAAGTACACACACCATTGTAATCGGTCGACTTTCTACTTTCAGATGCAACAGGAAATAATCGAGTTCGACAATCCTTTCGCGCGATATGGGAGTTTGAAGTTAAGGAATGCTTGAGAAACCATCAAAATTTTCGCAAGTCTGATACTCGAAACCAATAACTACAAAGGCCTAGGGGAAAAATACACATACCTTTGTAATCGGGCGAGTTTCTACTTTCAGATGCAACAGGTATATCTCGAGCTCGTCAATCCGTTCGCGAGATATGGGAGTTTGGAATTAAGGAACGGTTGAGAAACCATCAAAATTTTCGCAAGTCTGATACTCGAAACCAATAACTACAAAGGCTTAGGGGCAAAATTCACATACCGTTGTGGTCGGGAGAGTTTCTTCTTCCAGGTGCAACCGGAATTTCTCATGTTCGTCAATCCGTTCGCGAGATATGGGATTTTGAAGTTAAGGAATGGTTGAGAAACAATCACAATTTTCGCAAGTCTGATACTCGAAACCAATAACTACTACGGCCTATGGGAAAAATACACATACCTTTGTAATTGGGCGAGTTTCTACTTTCAGATGCAACAGGAATTTCTCGAGTTCGTCAATCTGTTCGCGAGATATGGGAGTTTGAAGATAAGGAATGGTTGAGAAACAATCAAAATTTTCGCAATTCTGATGCTAGAAACGAATAACTGGAATGACCTAGGGGAAAAGTACACACACCATTGTAATCGGTCGAGTTTCTACTTGCAGATGCAACAGGAAATAATTGAGTTCGTCAATCCGTTCGCGAGATATGGGAGTATGAAGTTAAGGAATGCTTGAGAAACCATCAAAATTTTCGCAAGTCTGATACGCGAAACCAATAACTACAATGGCCTAGGGGAAAAATGCACATACCTTTGTAATCGGGCGTGTTTCTACTTTCAGATGCAACAGGAATTTCTCGAGTTCGTCATTCCGTTCGCGAGATATGGGAGTTTGAAGATAAGGAATGGTTGAGAAACCAACAAAATTTTCGCAAGTCTGATACTCGAAACAAATAACTACAAAGGCCTAGGGCAAAAATACACATACCAATGTAATCGGACGAGTTTCTGTTTCAGATGCAACAGGAATTTCTCGAGTTCGTCAATCCGTTCGCGAGATATGGGAGTTTGAAGTTAAGGAATGCTTGAGAAACCATCAAAATTTTCGAAGGTCTGATACTCGAAACCAATAACGACTATGGCCTAGGGCAAAAATACACATTCCGTTGTAATCGGACGAGTTTCTGGTTTCAGATGCAACAGGAATTTCTCGAGTTCGTTAATCCGTTCGCGAGATAGGGGGGTTTGAAGTTAAGGAATGCTTGAGAAACCATCAAAATATTAGCAAGTCTGATACGCGAAACCAATAACTACAATGGCCTAGGGGAAAAATACACATACCTTTGTAATCGGGCGTGTTTCTACTTTCAGATGCAACAGGAATTTCTCGAGTTCGTCAATCCGTTCGCGAGATATGGGAGTTTGAAGTTAAGGAATGCTTGAGAAACCATCAAAATATTCGCAAGTCTGATACTCGAAACCAATAACTGGAATGGCCTAGGGGAAAAGTACACACACCATTGTAATCGGGCGAGTTTCCACTTTCACATGCAACAGGAATTTCTCGAGTTCGTCAATCCGTTCGCGAGATAGGGGGGTTTGAAGTTAAGCAATGCCTGAGAAACCATCAAAATATTAGCAAGTCTGATACGCGAAACCAATAACTACAATGGCCTAGGGGAAAAATACACATACCTTTGTAATCGGGCGTGCTTCTACTTTCAGATGCAACAGGAATTTCTCGAGTTCGTCAATCCGTTCGCGAGATATGGGAGTTTGAAGTTAAGGAATGCTTGAGAAACCATGAAAATATTCCCAAGTCTGATACTCGAAACCAATAACTGGAATGGCCTAGGGCAAAAGTACACACGCCATTGTAATCGGGCGAGTTTCTACTTTCAGATGCAACAGGAATTTCTCGAGTTCGTCATTCCGTTCGCGAGATATGGGAGTTTGAAGATAAGGAATGGTTGAGAAACCATCAAAATTTTCGCAAGTCTGATACTCGAAACCAATAACTACAAAGGCTTAGGGGCAAAATTCACATACCGTTGTGGTCGGGAGAGTTTCTTCTTCCAGGTGCAACCGGAATTTCTCATGTTCGTCAATCCGTTCGCGAGATATGGGATTTTGAAGTTAAGGAATGGTTGAGAAACAATCACAATTTTCGCAAGTCTGATACTCGAAACCAATAACTACTACGGCCTATGGGAAAAATACACATACCTTTGTAATTGGGCGAGTTTCTACTTTCAGATGCAACAGGAATTTCTCGAGTTCGTCAATCTGTTCGCGAGATATGGGAGTTTGAAGATAAGGAATGGTTGAGAAACAATCAAAATTTTCGCAATTCTGATGCTAGAAACGAATAACTGGAATGACCTAGGGGAAAAGTACACACACCATTGTAATCGGTCGAGTTTCTACTTGCAGATGCAACAGGAAATAATTGAGTTCGTCAATCCGTTCGCGAGATATGGGAGTATGAAGTTAAGGAATGCTTGAGAAACCATCAAAATTTTCGCAAGTCTGATACGCGAAACCAATAACTACAATGGCCTAGGGGAAAAATGCACATACCTTTGTAATCGGGCGTGTTTCTACTTTCAGATGCAACAGGAATTTCTCGAGTTCGTCATTCCGTTCGCGAGATATGGGAGTTTGAAGATAAGGAATGGTTGAGAAACCAACAAAATTTTCGCAAGTCTGATACTCGAAACAAATAACTACAAAGGCCTAGGGCAAAAATACACATACCAATGTAATCGGACGAGTTTCTGTTTCAGATGCAACAGGAATTTCTCGAGTTCGTCAATCCGTTCGCGAGATAGGGGGGTTTGAAGTTAAGGAATGCTTGAGAAACCATCAAAATATTAGCAAGTCTGATACGCGAAACCAATAACTACAATGGCCTAGGGGAAAAATACACATACCTTTGTAATCGGGCGTGTTTCTACTTTCAGATGCAACAGGAATTTCTCGAGTTCGTCAATCCGTTCGCGAGATATGGGAGTTTGAAGTTAAGGAATGCTTGAGAAACCATCAAAATATTCGCAAGTCTGATATTCGAAACCAATAACTGGAATGGCCTAGGGGAAAAGTACACACACCATTGTAATCGGGCGAGTTTCCACTTTCACATGCAACAGGAATTTCTCGAGTTCGTCAATCCGTTCGCGAGATAGGGGGGTTTGAAGTTAAGCAATGCTTGAGAAACCATCAAAATATTAGCAAGTCTGATACGCGAAACCAATAACTACAATGGCCTAGGGGAAAAATACACATACCTTTGTAATCGGGCGTGCTTCTACTTTCAGATGCAACAGGAATTTCTCGAGTTCGTCAATCCGTTCGCGAGATATGGGAGTTTGAAGTTAAGGAATGCTTGAGAAGCCATGAAAATATTCCCAAGTCTGATACTCGAAACCAATAACTGGAATGGCCTAGGGCAAAAGTACACACGCCATTGTAATCGGGCGAGTTTCTACTTTCAGATGCAACAGGAATTTCTCGAGTTCGTCATTCCGTTCGCGAGATATGGGAGTTTGAAGATAAGGAATGGTTGAGAAACCAACAAAATTTTCGCAAGTCTGATACTCGAAACAAATAACTACAAAGGCCTAGGGCAAAAATACACATACCATTGTAATCGGACGAGTTTCTGTTTCAGATGCAACAGGAATTTCTCGAGTTCGTCAATCCGTTCGCGAGATAGGGGGGTTTGAAGTTAAGCAATGCTTGAGAAACCATCAAAATATTAGCAAGTCTGATACGCGAAACCAATAACTACAATGGCCTAGGGGAAAAATACACATACCTTTGTAATCGGGCGTGTTTCTACTTTCAGATGCAACAGGAATTTCTCGAGTTCGTCAATCCGTTCGCGAGATATGGGAGTTTGAAGTTAAGGAATGCTTGAGAAACCATCAAAATATTCGCAAGTCTGATACTCGAAACCAATAACTGGAATGGCCTAGGGCAAAAGTACACACGCCATTGTAATCGGGCGAGTTTCTACTTTCAGATGCAACAGGAATTTCTCGAGTTCGTCATTCCGTTCGCGAGATATGGGAGTTTGAAGATAAGGAATGGTTGAGAAACCAACAAAATTTTCGCAAGTCTGATACTCGAAACAAATAACTACAAAGGCCTAGGGCAAAAATACAAATGCCATTGTAATCGGACGAGTTTGTGTTTCAGATGCAACAGGAATTTCTCGAGTTCGTCAATCCGTTCGCGAGATATGGGAGTTTGAAGTTAAGGAGTGGTTGAGAAACCATCAAAATTTTCGCAATTCTGATGCTAGAAACGAAAAACTGGAATGGCCTAGGGGAAAAGCATACACACCATAGTAATCGGGCGAGTTTTTACTTTCAGATGCAACAGGAATTTCTCGAGTATGTCAATCCGTTCGCGAGATATGGGAGTTTGAAGTTAAGGAATGGTTGAGAAGCCATCAAAATTTTCGCAATTCTGATGCTAGAAACGAATAACTGGAACGATCTAGGGGAAAAGTACACACACCATTGTAATCGGTCGAGTTTCTACTTTCAGATGCAACAGGAAATAATCGAGTTCTTCAATCCGTTCGCGAGATATGGGAGTTTGAAGTTAAGGAATGCTTGAGAGACCATCACAATTTTCGCATGTCTGATACTCGAAACCAATAACTACTATGGCCTAGGGGAAAAATACACATATCTTTGTAATCGGGCGAGTTTCTACTTTCAGATGCAACAGGAATTTCTCGAGCACGTCATTCCGTTCGCGAGATATGGGAGTTTGAAGTTAAGGAATGGTTGAGACACAATCACAATTTTCGCAAGTCTGATACTCGAAACCAATAACTACTGTGGCCTAGGGGAAAAATACGCACACCTTTGTAATTGGGCGAGTTTCTACTTTCAGATGCAACAGGAATTTCTCGAGTATGTCAATCCGTTCGCGAGATATGGGAGTTTGAAGTTAAGGAATGCTTGAGAAACCATCAAAATTTTCGCAATTCTGATGCTAGAAACGAATAACTGGCATAACCTAGGGGAAAAGTACACACACCATTGTAATCGGGCGAGTTTCTACTTTCAGAGGCAACAGGAATTTCTCGAGTTCGTCAATCCGTTCGCGAGATATGGGAGTTTGAAGTTAAGGAATGGTTGAGAAACCATCAAAATTTTCGCAATTCTGATGCTATAAACGAATAACTGGAATGACCTAGGGGAAAAGTACACACACCATTGTAATCGGTCGACTTTCTACTTTCAGAGGCAACAGGAATTTCCCGAGTTCGTCAATCCGTTCGCGAGATATGGGAGTTTGAAGTTAAGGAATGGTTGAGAAACCATCAAAATTCTCGCAATTCAGATGCTAGAAACGAATAACTGGAATGACCTAGGGGAAAAGTACACACACCATTGTAATCGGCCGACTTTCTACTTTCAGATGCAACAGGAAATAATTGAGTTCGTCAATCCGTTCGCGAGATATGGGAGTTTGAAGTTAAGGAATGCTTGAGAAACCATCAAAATTTTCGAAGATCTGATACTCGAAACCAATAACGACTATGGCGTAGGGCAAAAATACACATTCCGTTGTAATCGGACGAGTTTCTGGTTTCAGATGCAAGAGGAATTTCTCGAGTTCGTTAATCCGTTCGCGAGATATGGGAGTTTGAAATTAAGGAACGGTTGAGAAACCATCAAAATTTTCGCAAGTCTGATACTCGAAAACAATAAGTACAAAGGTTTAGGGGAAAAGTACACACACCATTGTAATGGGGCGAGTTTCTACTTTCAGATGCAACAGGAATTCCTCGAGTTCGTCAATCCGTTCGCGAGATATGGGAGTTTGAAGTTAAGGAATGGTTGAGAGACCATCACAGTTTTCGCAATTCTGATACTCCAAACCAATAACTACTATGGCATAGGGGAAAAATACACATACCTCTGTAATCGGGCGAGTTTCTACTTTCAGATGCAACAGGAATTTCTCGAGTTCGTCAATCCGTTCGCGAGATATGGCAGTTTGAAGTTAAGGTATGGTTGAGAAACCATCAAGATTTTCGCATTTCTGATGCTAAAAACGAATAACTGGAATGACCTGGGGGAAAAGTACACACACCATTGTAATCGGTCGACTTTCTACTTTCAGATGCAACAGGAAATAATCGAGTTCGACAATCCTTTCGCGCGATATAGGAGTTTGAAGTTAAGGAATGCTTGAGAAACCATCAAAATTTTCGCAAGTCTGATACTCGAAACCAATAACTACAAAGGCCTAGGGGAAAAATACACATACCTTTGTAATCGGGCGAGTTTCTACTTTCAGATGCAACAGGTATTTCTCGAGCTTGTCAATCCGTTCGCGAGATATGGGAGTTTGAAATTAAGGAACGGTTGAGAAACCATCAAAATTTTCGCAAGTCTGATACTCGAAACCAATAACTACAAAGGCTTAGGGGCCAAATTCACATACCGTTGTAGTCGGGAGAGTTTCTTCTTCCAGATGCAACCGGAATTTCTCGTGTACGTCATTCCGTTCGCGAGATATGGGAGTTTGAAGTTAAGGAATGGTTGAGAAACCATCACAATTTTCGCAAGTCTGATACTCGAAACCAATAACTACTATGGCCGAGGCGAAAAATACACATACCTTTGTAATCGGGTGAGTTTCTACTTTCAGATGCAACAGGAATTTCTCGAGTTCGTCAATCCGTTTGCGAGATATGGGAGTTCGAATTTAAGGAATGGCTGAGAAACCATCAAAATTTTCGCAAGTTTGATACTCGAAACCAATAACTACAATGGCCTAGGGCAAAAATACACATACGGTTGTAATCGGGCTAGTTTCTGCTTTCAGATGCAATAGGAAATTCTCGAGTTCGTTAGTCCGGTCGCGATATATGGGAGTTTGAAGTTAAGGAATGGTTGAGAAACCATCAAAATTTTTGCGGGTCTGATTCTCGAAACCGATAACTGGAATGGCCTAGGGGAAAAGTACACACACCATTGTAATCGGGCGAGTTTCTACTTTCAGATGCAACAGGAAATAATTGAGTTCGTCAATCCGTTCGCGAGATATGGGAGTATGAAGTTAAGGAATGCTTGAGAAACCATCAAAATTTTCGAAGGTCTGATACTCGAAACCAATAACTACTATGGCCTAGGGCAAAAATACACATACCGTTGTAATCTGACTAGTTTCTGGTTTCAGATGCAACAGGAATTTCTCGAGTTCGTCAATCCGTTCGCGAGATATGGGAGTTTGAAATTAAGGAACGGTTGAGGAACCATCAAAATTTTCGCAAGTCTGATACTCGAAACCAATAACTACAAAGGCTTAGGGGAAAAATACACATACCGTTGTAATCGGGAGAGATTCTTCTTCCAGATGCAACCGGAATTTCTCGTGTACGTCATTCCGTTCGCGAGATATGGGAGTTTGAATTTAAGGAATGGTTGAGAAACCATCACAATTTTCGCAAGTCTGATACTCGAAACCAATAACAACTATGGCCTAGGGGAAAAATACACATACCTTTGTAATCGGGCGAGTTTCTACTTTCAGATGCAACAGGAATTTCTCGAGTTCGTCAATCCGTTCGCATATATGGGAGTTTGAAGTTATGGAATGGTTGAGAAACCATCAAAATTTTCGCAATTCTGATGCTAGAAACGAATAACTACTATGGCCTAGGGCAAAAATACACATACCGTTGTAATCGGGCGGGCTACTGCTTTCAGATGCAACAGGAATTTCTCGAGTATGTCAATCCGTTCGCGAGATATGGGAGTTTGAAGTTAAGGTATGCTTGAGAAACCATCAAAATTTTCGTCGATCTGATACTCGAAACCAATAACGACTATGGCCTAGGGCAAAAATACACATTCCGTTGTAATCGGACGAGTTTCTGGTTTCAGATGCAACAGGAATTTCTCGAGTTCGTTAATCCGTTCGCGAGATATGGGAGTTTGAAATTAAGGAACGGTTGAGAAACCATCAAAATTTTCGCAAGTCTGATACTCGAAAACAATAAGTACAAAGGCTTAGGGGAAAAGTACACACACCATTGTAATGGGGCGAGTTTCTACTTTCAGATGCAACAGGAACTCCTCGAGTTCGTCAATCCGTTCGCGAGATATGGGAGTTTGAAATTAAGGAATGGTTGAGAGACCATCACAGTTTTCGCAATTCTGATACTCGAAACCAATAACTACTATGGCATAGGGGAAAAATACACATACCTTTGTAATCGGGCGAGTTTCTACTTTCAGATGCAACAGGAATTTCTCGAGTTCGTCAATCCGTTCGCGAGATATGGCAGTTTGAAGTTAAGGTATGGTTGAGAAACCATCAAAATTTTCGCATTTCTGATGCTAAAAACGAATAACTGGAATGACCTGGGGGAAAAGTACACACACCATTGTAATCGGTCGACTTTCTACTTTCAGATGCAACAGGAAATAATCGAGTTCGACAATCCTTTCGCACGATATGGGAGTTTGAAGTTAAGGAATGCTTGAGAAACCATCAAAATTTTCGCAAGTCTGATACTCGAAACCAATAACTACAAAGGCCTAGGGGAAAAATACACATACCTTTGTAATCGGGCGAGTTTCTACTTTCAGATGCAACAGGAATTTCTCGAGTTCGTCAATCCGTTCGCGAGATATGGGAGTTTGAAGTTAAGGAGTGGTTGAAGAGCCATCAAAATTTTCGCAATTCTGATGCTAGAAACGAATAACTGGAATGACCTAGGGGAAAAGTACACACACCATTGTAATCGGACGACTTTCTACTTTCAGAGGCAACAGGAATTTCTCGAGTTCGTCAATCCGTTCGCGAGATATGGGAGTTTGAAGTTAAGGAATGGCTGAGAAACCATCAAAATTTTCGCAATTCTGATGCTAGAAACGAATAACTGGAATGACCTAGGGGAAAAGTACACACACCATTGTAATCGGTCGACTTTCTACTTTCAGAGGCAACAGGAATTTCCCGAGTTCGTCAATCCGTTCGCGAGATATGGGAGTTTGAAGGTAAGGAATGGTTGAGAAACCATCAAAATTCTCGCAATTCAGATGCTAGAAACGAATAACTGGAATGACCTAGGGGAAAAGTACACACACCATTGTAATCGGTCGACTTTCTACTTTCAGATGCAACAGGAAATAATTGAGTTCGTCAATCCGTTCGCGAGATATGGGAGTATGAAGTTAAGGAATGCTTGAGAAACCATCAAAATTTTCGAAGGTCTGATACTCGAAACCAATAACTACTATGGCCTAGGGCAAAAATACACATACCGTTGTAATCGGACTAGTTTCTGGTTTCAGATGCAACAGGAATTTCTCGTGTTCGTCAATCCGTTCGCGAGATATGGGAGTTTGAAATTAAGGAACGGTTGAGGAACCATCAAAATTTTCGCAAGTCTGATACTCGAAACCAATAACTACAAAGGCTTTAGGGGAAAAATACACATACCGTTGTAATCGGGAGAGATTCTTCTTCCAGATGCAACCGGAATTTCTCGTGTACGTCATTCCGTTCGCGAGATATGGGAGTTTGAAGTTAAGGAATGGTTGAGAAACCATCACAATTTTCGCAAGTCTGATACTCGAAACCAATAACTACTATGGCCTAGGGGAAAAATACACATACCTTTGTAATCGGGCGAGTTTCTACCTTCAGATGCAACAGGAATTTCTCGAGTTCGTCAATCCGTTTGCGAGATATGGGAGTTCGAATTTAAGGAATGGCTGAGAAACCATCAAAATTTTCGCAAGTTTGATACTCGAAACCAATAACTACAATGGCCTAGGGCAAAAATACACATACCGTTGTAATCTGGCTAGTTTCTGCTTTCAGATGCAATAGGAAATTCTCGAGTTCGTTAGTCCGTTCGCGAGATATGGGAGTTTGAAGTTAAGGAATGGTTGAGAAACCAGCAAAATTTTTGCTGGTCTGATTCTCGAAACCGATAACTGGAATGGCCTAGGGGAAAAGTACACACACCATTGTAATCGGGCGAGTTTCTGCTTTCAGATGCAACAGGAATTTCTCGAGTTCGTCAATCCGTTCGCATATATGGGAGTTTGAAGTTATGGAAAGGTTGAGAAACCATCAAAATTTTCGCAATTCTGATGCTAGAAACGAATAACTGGCATAACCTAGGGGAAAAGTACACACACCATTGTAATCGGGCGAGTTTCTACTTTCAGATGCAACAGGAATTTCTCGAGTTCGTCAACCGTTCGCGAGGTATGGGAGTTTGAAGTTAAGGAATGCTTGAGAAACCATCAAAATTTTCGCAAGTCTGATACGCGAAACCAATAACTACAATGGGCTAGGGGAAAAATACACATACCTTTGTAATCGGGCGTGTTTCTACTTTCAGATGCAACAGGAATTTCTCGAGTTTGTCAATCCGTTCGCGAGATATGGGAGTTTGAAGTTAAGGAATGCTTGAGAAACCATCAAAATATTCGCAAGTCTGATACTCGAAACCAATAACTACTATGGCCTAGGGCAAAAATACACATACCGTTGTAATCGGTCGAGCTACTGCTTTCAGATGCAATAGGAATTTCTCGAGTTCGTCAATCCGTTCGCGAGATATGGGGCTTTGAAGTTAAGGAATGCTTGAGAAACCATCAAAATATTAGCAAATCTGATACGCGAAACCAATAACTACAATGGCCTAGGGGAAAAATACACATACCTTTGTAATCGGGCGTGTACCTACTTTCAGATGCAACAGGAATTTCTCGAGTTCGTCAAGCCGTTCGCGAGTTATGGGAGTTTGAAGTTAAGGAGTGGTTGAGAAACCATCAAAATTTTCGCAAGTCTGATACTCGAAACCAATAACTACAATGGCCTAGGCAGAAATACACATACCTTCGTAATCGGGCGTGTTTCTACTTTCAGATGCAACTGGAATTTTTCGAGTTCGTCAATCCGTTGCGAGATACGGGAGTTTGAAGTTAAGGAATGGTTGAGAATCCATCAAAATTTTCGCAAGTCTGATACTCGAAACCAACAACTGGAATGGCCTAGGGGAAAAGTACACACACCATTGTAATCGGGCGAGTTTCCACTTTCAGATGCAACAGGAATTTCTCGAGTTCGCCATTCCGTTCGCGAGGTATGGGAGTTTGAAATTAAGGAATGCTTGAGAAACCATCAAAATTTTCGCAAGCCTGATACGCGAAACCAATAACTACAATGGGCTAGGGGAAAAATACACATACCTTTGTAATCGGGCGTGTTTCTACTCTCAGATGCATCAGGAATTTCTCGGGTTCGTCAATCCGTTCGCGAGATATGGGAGTTAGAATTTAAGGAATGGTTGAGAAACCATCAAAATTTTCGCAAGTCTGATACTCGAAACCAATGACTACTATGGCCTAGGGCAAAGATACACATACCGTTGTAATCGGTCGAGTTTCTGCTTTCAGATGCAATAGGAAATTCTCGAGTTTGTCAATCCGTTCGAGAGATATGGGAGTGTGAAGTTAAGGAATGGTTGAGAAACCATCAAAGTTTTCGCAAGTCTGATACTCGGAACCAATAACTACTATGACCTAGGGCAAAAATACACATACCATTGTAATCGAGCGAGTTTCTGCTTTCAGGTGCAACAGGAATTTCTCGAGTTCGTCAATCCGTTCGCGAGATATGGGAGTTTCGAGTTAAGAGACGGTTGAGTAACCATCAAAATTTTCGCAATTCTGATGCTAGAAACGAATAACTGGAATGGCCTAGGGGAAAAGAACACATACCGTTGCAATCGGGCGAGTTTCTACTTTCAGATGCAACAGGAATTTCTCGAGTTCGTCCATCCGTTCGCGAGATATGGGAGTTTGGAGTTAAGAGACGGTAGAGAAACCATCAAAATTTTCGCAATTCTGATGCTAGTAACGAATAACTGGAATGGCCTAGGGGAAAATAACACATACCGTTGCAATCGGGCGAGTTTCTACTTTCAGATGCAACAGGAATTTCTCGAGTTTGTCAATCCGTTCGCGAGATATGGGAGTTTGAAGTTAAGGAATGGTTGAGAAACCATCAAAATTTTCGCAAGTCTGATACTCGAAACCAATGACTACTATGGCCTAGGGCAAAAATACACATACCGTTGTAATCGGGCGAGTTTCTGCTTTCAGATGCAATAGGAAATTCTCGAGTTTGTCAATCCGTTCGAGAGATATGGGAGTGTGAAGTTAAGGAATGGTTGAGAAACCATCAAAGTTTTCGCAAGTCTGATACTCGGAACCAATAACTACTATGACCTAGGGCAAAAATACACATACCATTGTAATCGAGCGAGTTTCTGCTTTCAGGTGCAACAGGAATTTCTCGAGTTCGTCAATCCGTTCGCGAGATATGGGAGTTTGGAGTTAAGAGACGGTTGAGTAACCATCCAAATTTTCGCAATTCTGATGCTAGAAACGAATAACTGGAATGGCCTAGGGGAAAAGAACACATACCGTTGCAATCGGGCGAGTTTCTACTTTCAGATGCAACAGGAATTTCTCGAGTTCGTCCATCCGTTCGCGAGATATGGGAGTTTGGAGTTAAGAGTCGGTTGAGAAACCATCAAAATTTTCGCAATTCTGATGCTAGAAACGCATAACTGGAATGGCATAGGGGAAAATAACACATACCGTTGCAATCGGGCGAGTTTCTACTTTCAGATGCAACAGGAATTTCTCGAGTTCGTCAATCCGTTCGCGAGATATGGGAGTTTGAAGTTAAGGAATGGTTGAGAAACCATCAAAATTTTCGCAAGTCTGATATTCGAGACCAATGACTACTATGGCCTAGGGCAAAAATACACATACCGATGTAATCGGGCGAGTTTCTGCTTTCAGATGCAATAGGAAATTCTCGAGTTTGTCAATCCGTTCGAGAGATATGGGAGTTTGAAGTTAAGGAATGGTTGAGAAACCATCAAAATTTTCGCAAGTCTGATACTCGAAACCAATAACTGGAATGGCCTAGGGGAAAAATACACATACCATTGCAATCGGGCGAGTTTCTACTTTCAGATGCAACAGGAATTTCTCGAGTTCGTCAATCCGTTCGCGAGATAATACAGTTTGAAGTTAAGGAATGATTGAGAAACCATCAAAATATTCGCTGGTCTGATACTCGAAACCAATAACTGGAATGGCCTAGGGGAAAAGTACACACACTATTGTAATCGGGTGGGTTTCTACTTTCAGATGAAACAGGAATTTCTCAAGTTCGTCATTCCGTTCGCGAGATATGGGAGTTTGAAGTTACGGAATGTTTGAGAAACCATCAAAATTTTCCCTGGTCTGATACTCGAAACCTATAACTGGAATGCCCTACGGGAAAAGTACACACATCTTTGTAATCGAGCGAGTTTCTACTTTCAGATGCAACAGGAATTTCTCGAGTTCGTCAATCCGTTCGCGAGATATGGGAGTTTGAAGTTAAGGAATGGTTGAGAAACCATCAAAATTTTCGTAAGTCTGATACTCGAAACCAATAACTATTAGACAATGGCCTAGGGGAAAAATACACATACCGTTGTAATCGGGCGAGTTTCCACTTCCAGATGCAACCGGAAGTTCTCGAGTTCGCCAATCCGTTCGCGAGATTTGGGAGTTTGAAGTTAAGGAATGGTTGAGAAGCCATCAAAATTTTCGCAAGTCTGATACTCGAAAACAATAACTACTATTTCGTAGGGCAATTATACACATAGCGATGTAGTCGGGCGAGTTTCTGCTTTCATATGCAACAGGAATTTCTCGAGTTCGTCAATCCGTTCGCGAGATATGGAAGTTCGAAATTAAGGAATGGTTGAGAAACCATCAAAATATTCGCAATTCTGATACTCGAAACCAATAACTACTATGGCCTAGGGCAAAAATACACATACCATTGTAATCGGGCGAGTTTCTGCTGTCAGATGCAACAGGATTTTCTCGAGTTCGTCAATCCGTTCGCGAGATATGGTAGTTTGAAATTAAGGAAATGTTGAGAAACCATCAAAATTTTCGCAATTCTGATACTCGAAACCAATAACTGGAATGGCCTAGGGGAAAAGAACACACACCATTGTAATCGGGCGAGTTTCTACTTTCAGATGCAACAGGAATTCCTCGAGTTCGTCAATCCGTCCGCGAGATATGGGAGATTGAAGTTAAGGAATGGTTGAGAAACCATCAAAATTTTCGCAAGTTTGATACTCGAAACCAATAACTGTGATGGCCTAGGGGAAAAGTACGCACACCATTGTAATCGGGCGAGTTTCTTTTTTCAGATGCAACAGGAATATCTCGAGTTCGTTAATCCGTTCGCGAGATATGGGAGTTTGGAGTTAAGAGACGGTTGAGAAACCATCAAAATTTTCGCAATTCTGATGCTAGAAACGATTAACTGGAATGGCCTAGGGGAAAAGTACACACACCATTGTAATCGGTCGACTTTCTACTTTCAGATGCAACAGGAAATAATTGAGTTCGTCAATCCGTTCGCGAGATATGGGAGTTTGAAGTTAAGGAATGGTTGAGAAACCATCAAAGTTTTCGCAACTCTGATACTCGAAACCAATAACTACTATGACCTAGGGCAAAAATACACATACCATTGTAATCGGGCGAGTTTCTGCTTTCAGATGCAACAGGAATTTCTCGAGTTCGTCAATCTGTTCGCGAGATATGGGAGTTTGGAGTTAAGAGACGGTTGAGTAACCATCAAAATTTTCGCAAGTCTGATACTCGAAACCAATAACTGCTATTGCCTAGGGCAAGAATACACAAACCGTCGTAATCGGGCGAGCTTCTGCTTTCAAATTCAACAGGAATTTCTCGAGTTCGTCAATCCGTTCGCGAGATATGGGAGTTTGGAGTTGAGAGACGGTTGAGAAACCATCAAAATTTTCGGAATTCTGATAGTCGAAACCAATAACAGGAATGGCCTAGGGGAAAAGTACACACACCGTTGTAATCTGGCGAGTTTCTACTTTCAGATGCAACAGGAATTTCTCCAGTTCGTCGTTACGTTCGCGAGATGTGGGAGTTTGAAGTTAAGGAATGGTTGAGACAGCATCAAAATTTTCGCAAGTCTGATACTCGAAACCAATAACTACTATGGCCTAGGGCAAAAATACACATACCATTGTAATCGGGCGAGTTTCTGCTGTCAGATGCAACAGGATTTTCTCGAGTTCGTCAATCCGTTCGCGAGATATGGTAGTTTGAAATTAAGGAATGGTTGAGAAACCATCAAAATTTTCGCAAGTCTGATACTCGAAACCAATAACTACAATGGCCTAGGGGAAAAGTACACACACCATTGTAATCGGGCGAGGTTCTACTTTCAGATGCAACAGGAATTTCTGGAGTTCGTCAATCCTTTCGCGAGATATGGGAGTTTGGAGTTAAGAGACGGTTGAGAAACCATCAAAATTTTCGCAAGTCTGATACGCGAAACCAATAACTAGGTGGACCGGAAAGTAATGTCGTTTCTGCGCATGTCACTATTTGATTGTCATTTGTCAGCTCATTGTGTACATTAAAGTCGTAGCAAAGACATTCTGAGGTTATAGTGACTTGTTTAGTTGTAAATAATTAAATTTAAAATTTTTCTTTACAATTTTGGGTGAAATGGCCAGCCAAATACCAGAAGAGGTACATATCCGGCATTGCATGCTTTTTGAGTTTCGCAAGGGTAGTAACGCAACAGTTGCTACCAAAAACATTTGCGATGTTTATCCAAATGCATTAGACGTTCGTAAATGCCAAAGGTGGTTTTCCAAGTTCAAATCCGGTAATTTTGATCTTTCCGACTCGTATCGATCAGGAAGACCAACAACGTTAGACAATGACGTGTTAAGTGCGGAAGTGGAAGCAAATCCGTGTCAGACAATCGAGGAATTGTCAAACAGTCTTAACCAACCTTGGTCGACCATCCAAGAACATTTGCAGCGGATTGGGAAAGTAAGCAGAGCAGGTGTTTGGGTCCCGCATAATCTGTCCGAAGAGAACAAGGCTAACCGATCCACCACATGCAACTTATTGCTTCAACGGCACAATACAGAAGCGTTTTTTGATCGCTTGATCACCGGAGATGAAAAGTGGGTTCTTTATGATAATCCAAAACGCAAAAGGCAGTGGCTCTCTCCAAATGAATCGCCACAAAGTACTGCTAAGCCAGGTTTACACCCCAAAAAGGCCCTTTTGTGTGTTTGGTGGAGTATTCGCGGCGTTGTTCATTTTGAAGTGCTGAAACCTGGACAGACTGTGAATGCAGACCTTTACTGTGAACAATTAGATCGTGTAAATAAATCTTTAATTGAAAAGTGGCCAGCGATTGTCAACAGAAAAGGCGTTATTCTGCAACACGATAATGCAAGACCGCACTGCGCAAGACGAACCTTGGCAAAAATTAATGAATTGGGGTGGGAGGTACTGCCTCACCCACCATACTCGCCCGATGTTGCACCATCGGATTTCCATTTATTCCGATCGCTTCAACACTTTCTAAGTGGCAAAAGATTTGCAAATTTGGATGATATTCAAAATGCCATCTCTGTATATTTTGCTCAAAAACCAATTGATTTTTATCGATCCGGCATTGAAAATTTGCACACTAGATGGCAAAAGGTTGTTGATAATGAGGGTGATTATATCATTGATTAAAAATAAAAACTCGTTAAAAATTTATGTGTTTGAATTTAATGTAAGGAAACGACATTACTTTCCGGTCCACCTAATACAATGGCCTAGGGGAAAAATACACATACCTTTGTAATCGGGCGTGTTTCTACTTTCACATGCAACAGGAATTTCTCGAGTTCGTCAATCCGTTCGCGAGATATGGGAGTTTGAAGTTAAGGAATGCTTGAGAAACCATCAAAATATTCGCAAGTCTGATACTCGAAACCAATAACTGGAATGGCCTAGGGCAAAAGTACACACGCCATTGTAATTGGGCGAGTTTCTACTTTCAGGTGCAACAGGAATTTCTCGAGTTCGTCATTCCGTTCGCGAGATATGGGAGTTTGAAGATAAGGAATGGTTGAGAAACCAACAAAATTTTCGCAAGTCTGATACTCGAAACAAATAACTACAAAGGCCTAGGGCAAAAATACACATACCATTGTAATCGGACGAGTTTCTGTTTCAGATGCAACAGGAATTTCTCGAGTTCGTCAATCCGTTCGCGAGATATGGGAGTTTGAAGTTAAGGAGTAGTTGAGAAACCATCAAAATTTTCGCAATTCTGATGCTAGAAACGAAAGACTGGAATGGCCTAGGGGAAAAGCATACACACCATAGTAATCGGGCGAGTTTCTACTTTCAGATGCAACAGGAATTTCTCGAGTTCGTCAATCCGTTCGCGAGATATGGGAGTTTGAAGCTAAGGAATGGTTGTGAAACCATCAAAATTTTCGAAAGTCTGATACGCGAAACCAATAACTACAATGGCCTAGGGCAAAAATACACATGCCGTTGTGATCGGGCGAGTTTCTGCTTTCAGATGGAACAGGAATTTCTCGAGTTCGTCAGTCTGTTCGCGAGGTATGGGTGTTTGGAGTTAAGGAATGGTTGAGAAACCATAAAAATTTGCCCTGGTCTGATACTCGAAACCTATAACTGGAATGGCCGAGGGGAAAAGTACACACACCATTGTAATCGGGCGAGTTTCTACTTTCAGATGCAACAGGAATTTCTCGAGTTCGTCATTCCGTTCGCGAGATATGGGAGTTTGAAGTTAAGGAATGGTTGAGAAACCATCAAAATTTTCGCAAGTCTGATACTCGAAACCAATAACTACAATGACCTAGGGGAAAAATACACAGACCGTTCTAATCGGGCGAGTAACTGCTTTCAGATGCAACAGGAACTTCTCGCGATCGTCAATCCGTTCGCTAGATATGGGAGTGTGAAGTTAAGGAATGGTTGAGAAACCACCAAATTTTCGCAAGTCTGATGCTAGAAACCAATAACTACTATTGCCTAGGGCAAAAATACACATACCGTTGTAATCGGGCGAGTTTCTGCTTTCAGATGCAACGGGAATTTCCCAGTTAGTCAATCCTTTCACGAGATATGAGAGATTGAAGTTAAGGAATGGTTGAGAAACCATCAAAATTTTCGTAAGTCTGATACTCGAAACCAATAACTACAATGGCCTAGGGGAAAAATACACATACCGTTGTAATCGGGCGAGTTTCCACTTCCAGATGCAACAGGAATTTCTCGAGTTCGTCAATCCGTTCGCGAGATATGGGAGTTTGGAGTTAAGAGACGGTTGAGAAACCATCAAAATTTTCGCAATTCTGATGCTAGAAACGCATAACTGGAATAGCATAGGGGAAAATAACACATACCGTTGCAATCGGGCGAGTTTCTACTTTCAGATGCAACAGGAACTTCTCGCGATCGTCAATCCGTTCGCTAGATATGGGAGTGTGAAGTTAAGGAATGGTGAGAAACCACCAAATTTTCGCAAGTCTGATACTAGAAACCAATAACTACTATTGCCTAGGGCAAAAATACACATACCGTTGTAATCGGGCGAGTTTCTGCTTTCAGATGCAACGGGAATTTCCCAGTTAGTCAATCCTTTCGCGAGATATGAGAGATTGAAGTTAAGGAATGGTTGAGAAACCATCAAAATTTTCGTAAGTCTGATACTCGAAACCAATAACTACAATGGCCTAGGGGAAAAATACACATACCGTTGTAATCGGGCGAGTTTCCACTTCCAGATGCAACAGGAATTTCTCGAGTTCGTCAATCCGTTCGCGAGATATGGGAGTTTGGAGTTAAGAGACGGTTGAGAAACCATCAAAATTTTCGCAATTCTGATGCTAGAAACGCATAACTGGAATAGCATAGGGGAAAATAACACATACCGTTGCAATCGGGCGAGTTTCTACTTTCAGATGCAACAGGAACTTCTCGCGATCGTCAATCCGTTCGCTAGATATGGGAGTGTGAAGTTAAGGAATGGTGAGAAACCACCAAATTTTCGCAAGTCTGATACTAGAAACCAATAACTACTATTGCCTAGGGCAAAAATACACATACCGTTGTAATCGGGCGAGTTTCTGCTTTCAGATGCAACGGGAATTTCCCAGTTAGTCAATCCTTTCGCGAGATATGAGAGATTGAAGTTAAGGAATGGTTGAGAAACCATCAAAATTTTCGTAAGTCTGATACTCGAAACCAATAACTACAATGGCCTAGGGGAAAAATACACATACCGTTGTAATCGGGCGAGTTTCCACTTCCAGATGCAACAGGAATTTCTCGAGTTCGTCAATCCGTTCGCGAGATATGGGAGTTTGGAGTTAAGAGACGGTTGAGAAACCATCAAAATTTTCGCAATTCTGATGCTAGAAACGCATAACTGGAATAGCATAGGGGAAAATAACACATACCGTTGCAATCGGGCGAGTTTCTACTTTCAGATGCAACAGGAATTTCTCGAGTGCGTCAATCCGTTCGCGAGATATGGGAGTTTGAAGTTAAGGAATGGTTGAGAAACCATCAAAATTTTCGCAAGTCTGATATTCGAGACCAATGACTACTATGGCCTAGGGCAAAAATACACATACCGTTGTAATCGGGCGAGTTTCTGCTTTCAGATGCAATAGGAAATTCTCGAGTTTGTCAATCCGTTCGCGAGATATGGGAGTTTGAAGTTAAGGAATGGTTGAGAAACCATCAAAATTTTCGCAAGTCTGATACTAGAAACCAGTAACTACTATTGCCTAGGGCAAAAATACACATACCGTTGTAATCGGGCGAGTTTCTGCTTTCAGATGCAACGGGAATTTCCCAGTTAGTCAATCCTTTCGCGAGATATGAGAGATTGAAGTTAAGGAATGGTTGAGAAACCATCAAAATTTTCGTAAGTCTGATACTCGAAACCAATAACTACAATGGCCTAGGGGAAAAATACACATACCGTTGTAATCGGGCGAGTTTCCACTTCCAGATGCAACAGGAATTTCTCGAGTTCGTCAATCCGTTCGCGAGATATGGGAGTTTGGAGTTAAGAGACGGTTGAGAAACCATCAAAATTTTCGCAATTCTGATTGCTAGAAACGCATGTGGCGGCACTACCCACGCTTGCCACCAGAGGGAAACTCACCACCAACCGTTTCCCGCAAGTTCCCGTACCTGCTCCGATCGCTATATATACGACCTCTTACCGATCTTCCAATGTCCCGGCGTATAAGGCAGGGCCTGCTAGGATGCCTTACTGACGAGTCCACTAGCAGGCCCGGGATGAAACGCATATCCCCACTCCTTTTCCTATTTCCGTTCTCTCCTACCTTAAACATCTTATTAGCGCCGCCAAAGTGGTGACCCCGTCTAGCAACACGCAACCTTCTGGACAACAGCACAGCAGCAGTACAGGTGCAGCACAAGACGATGGAAGGAACGCAACGTAAAGGCCGATTTTTCGTAAATCCCCCTCTCCGAGGGTTGACTCCTCGACCTGCCAGCGACGACACGAACGCTATACTCCCGGCTAACCATCAGGATCAACCCCAGGAGGACAGCAGGCAGCTTGTCGACATTATTCACCGACCACACCGATGCGTTTCATAAATACTGGTACGCGCACGCATCAACGTCGGACAACAAGCGAAAACGCGGCTTGAGCAAACGATGCTCGCCACGCGTATTCCGCAATCGACAGCAGCTGGGCCTTACTACGAAAAAGAAGCATTCTTCTCTTCCACCGCTCTGGACAACCTCCTCCTGTGCCTGTTGTGCCAAACCGAACTACGGAACAAATACCTACGCCACTGGGACATCAGGACGGAACTTCAAAGTATCGTTTACCACTGGCAAGGGGGTTATGTGGCGGCACTACCCACGCTTGCCACCAGAGGGAAACTCACCACCAACCGTTTCCCGCAAGTTCCCGTACCTGCTCCGATCGCTATATATACGACCTCTTACCGATCTTCCAATGTCCCGGCGTATAAGGCAGGGCCTGCTAGGATGCCTTACTGACGAGTCCACTAGCAGGCCCGGGATGAAACGCATATCCCCACTCCTTTTCCTATTTCCGTTCTCTCCTACCTTAAACATCTTATTAGCGCCGCCAAACGCATAACTGGAATAGCATAGGGGAAAATAACACATACCGTTGCAATAGGGCGAGTTTCTACTTTCAGATGCAACAGGAATTTCTCGAGTGCGTCAATCCGTTCGCGAGATATGGGAGTTTGAAGTTAAGGAATGGTTGAGAAACCATCAAAATTTTCGCAAGTCTGATATTCGAGACCAATGACTACTATGGCCTAGGGCAAAAATACACATACCGTTGTAATCGGGCGAGTTTCTGCTTTCAGATGCAATAGGAAATTCTCGAGTTTGTCAATCCGTTCGAGAGATATGGGAGTTTGAAGTTAAGGAATGGTTGAGAAACCATCAAAATTTTCGCAATTCTGATACTCGAAACCAATAACTGGAATGGCCTAGGGGAAAAATACACATACCATTGCAATCGGGCGAGTTTCTACTTTCAGATGCAACAGGAATTTCTCGAGTTCGTCAATCCGTTCGCGAGATAATACAGTTTGAAGTTAAGGAATGATTGAGAAACCATCAAAATATTCGCTGGTCTGATACTCGAAACCTATAACTGGAATGGCCTAGGGGAAAAGTACACACACTATTGTAATCGGGCGAGTTTCTACTTTCAGATGCAACAGGAATTTCTCGAGTTCGTCAATCCGTTCGCGAGATATGGGAGTTTGAAGTTAAGGAATGATTGAAAAACCATCAAAATTTTCGTAAGTCTGATACTCGAAACCAATAACTACAATGGCCTAGGGGAAAAATACACATACCGTTGTAATCGGGCGAGTTTCCACTTCCAGATGCAACCGGAAGTTCTCGAGTTCGCCAATCCGTTCGCGAGATTTGGGAGTTTGAAGTTAAGGAATGGTTGAGAAACCATCAAAATTTTCGCAAGTCTGATACTCGAAACCAATAACTACTATTTCGTAGGGCAATTATACACATAGCGATGTAGTCGGGCGAGTTTCTGCTTTCATATGCAACAGAAATTTCTCGAGTTCGTCAATCCGTTCGCGAGATATGGAAGTTCGAAATTAAGGAATGGTTGAGAAACCATCAAAATTTTCGCAATTCTGATACTCGAAACCAATAACTACTATGGCCTAGGGCAAAAATACACATACCATTGTAATCGGGCGAGTATCTGCTTTCAGATGCAACAGGAACTTCTCGAGATCGTCAATCCGTTCCGAGGTATGGGAGTTTGAAGTTAAGGTATGCTTGAGAAACCAACAAAATTTTCGTCGATCTGATACTCGAAACCAATAACGACTATGGCCTAGGGCAAAAATACACATTCCGTTGTAATCGGACGAGTTTCTGGTTTCAGATGCAACAGGAATTTCTCGAGTTCGTTAATCCGTTCGCGAGATATGGGAGTTTGAAATTAAGGAACGGTTGAGAAACCATCAAAATTTTCGCAAGTCTGATACTCGAAAACAATAAGTACAAAGGCTTAGGGGAAAAGTACACACACCATTGTAATGGGGCGAGTTTCTACTTTCAGATGCAACAGGAACTCCTCGAGTTCGTCAATCCGTTCGCGAGATATGGGAGTTTGAAGTTAAGGAATGGTTGAGAGACCATACAGTTTTCGCAATTCTGATACTCGAAACCAATAACTACTATGGCATAGGGGAAAAATACACATACCTTTGTAATCGGGCGAGTTTCTACTTTCAGATGCAACAGGAATTTCTCGAGTTCGTCAATCCGTTCGCGAGATATGGCAGTTTGAAGTTAAGGTATGGTTGAGAAACCATCAAAATTTTCGCATTTCTGATGCTAAAAACGAATAACTGGAATGACCTGGGGGAAAAGTACACACACCATTGTAATCGGTCGACTTTCTACTTTCAGATGCAACAGGAAATAATCGAGTTCGACAATCCTTTCGCGCGATATGGGAGTTTGAAGTTAAGGAATGCTTGAGAAACCATCAAAATTTTCGCAAGTCTGATACTCGAAACCAATAACTACAAAGGCCTCGGGGAAAAATACACATACCTTTGTAATCGGGCGAGTTTCTACTTTCAGATGCAACAGGAATTTCTCGAGTTCGTCAATCCGTTCGCGAGATATGGGAGTTTGAAGTTAAGGAGTGGTTGAGAAACCATCAAAATTTTCGCAATTCTGATGCTAGAAACGAAAAACTGGAATGGCCTAGGGGAAAAGCATACACACCATAGTAATCGGGCGAGTTTCTACTTTCAGATGCAACAGGAATTTCTCGAGTATGTCAATCCGTTCGCGAAATATGGGAGTTTGAAGTTAAGGAATGGTTGAAAAGCCATCAAAATTTTCGCAATTCTGATGCTAGAAACGAATAACTGGAATGACCTAGGGGAAAAGTACACACACCATTGTAATCGGTCGACTTTCTACTTTCAGAGGCAACAGGAATTTCCCGAGTTCGTCAATCCGTTCGCGAGATATGGGAGTTTGAAGTTAAGGAATGGTTGAGAAACCATCAAAATTCTCGCAATTCAGATGCTAGAAACGAATAACTGGAATGACCTAGGGGAAAAGTACACACACCATTGTAATCGGTCGACTTTCTACTTTCAGATGCAACAGGAAATAATTGAGTTCGTCAATCCGTTCGCGAGATATGGGAGTTTGAAGTTAAGGAATGCTTGAGAAACCATCAAAATTTTCGAAGATCTGATACTCGAAACCAATAACGACTATGGCGTAGGGCAAAAATACACATTCCGTTGTAATCGGACGAGTTTCTGGTTTCAGATGCAAGAGGAATTTCTCGAGTTCGTTAATCCGTTCGCGAGATATGGGAGTTTGAAATTAAGGAACGGTTGAGAAACCATCAAAATTTTCGCAAGTCTGATACTCGAAAACAATAAGTACAAAGGCTTAGGGGAAAAGTACACACACCATTGTAATGGGGCGAGTTTCTACTTTCAGATGCAACAGGAATTCCTCGAGTTCGTCAATCCGTTCGCGAGATATGGGAGTTTGAAGTTAAGGAATGGTTGAGAGACCATCACAGTTTTCGCAATTCTGATACTCGAAACAAGTAACTACTATGGCATAGGGGAAAAATACACATACCTTTGTAATCGGGCGAGTTTCTACTTTCAGATGCAACAGGAATTTCTCGAGTTCGTCAATCCGTTCGCGAGATATGGCAGTTTGAAGTTAAGGTATGGTTGAGAAACCATCAAAATTTTCGCATTTCTGATGCTAAAAACGAATAACTGGAATGACCTGGGGGAAAAGTACACACACCATTGTAATCGGTCGACTTTCTACTATCAGATGCAACAGGAAATAATCGAGTTCGACAATCCTTTCGCGCGATATAGGAGTTTGAATTTAAGGAATGCTTGAGAAACCATCAAAATTTTCGCAAGTCTGATACTCGAAACCAATAACTACAAAGGCCTAGGGGAAAAATACACATACCTTTGTAATCGGGCGAGTTTCTACTTTCAGATGCAACAGGTATTTCTCGAGCTCGTCAATCCGTTCGCGAGATATGGGAGTTTGAAATTAAGGAACGGTTGAGAAACCATCAAAATTTTCGCAAGTCTGATACTCGAAACCAATAACTACAAAGGCTTAGGGGCAAAATTCACATACCGTTGTAGCCGGGAGAGTTTCTTCTTCCAGGTGCAACCGGAATTTCTCGTGTTCGTCAATCCGTTCGCGAGATATGGGATTTTGAAGTTAAGGAATGGTTGAGAAACAATCACAATTTTCGCAAGTCTGATACTCGAAACCAATAACTACTATGGCCTATGGGAAAAATACACATACCTTTGTAATTGGGCGAGTTTCTACTTTCAGATGCAACAGGAATTTCTCGAGTTCGTCAATCTGTTCGCGAGATATGGGAGTTTGAAGATAAGGAATGGTTGAGAAACAATCCAAATTTTCGCAATTCTGATGCTAGAAACGAATAACTGGAATGACCTAGGGGAAAAGTACACACACCATTGTAATCGGTCGAGTTTCTACTTTCAGATGCAACAGGAAATAATTGAGTTCGTCAATCCGTTCGCGAGATATGGGAGTATGAAGTTAAGGAATGCTTGAGAAACCATCAAAATTTTCGAAGGTCTGATACTCGAAACCAATAACTACAAAGGCTTTAGGGGAAAAATACACATACCGTTGTAATCGGGAGAGATTCTTCTTCCAGATGCAACCGGAATTTCTCGTGTACGTCATTCCGTTCGCGAGATATGGGAGTTTGAAGTTAAGGAATGGTTGAGAAACCATCACAATTTTCGCAAGTCTGATACTCGAAACCAATAACTACTATGGCCTAGGGGAAAAATACACATACCTTTGTAATCGGGCGAGTTTCTACTTTCAGATGCAACAGGAATTTCTCGAGTTCGTCAATCCGTTTGCGAGATATGGGAGTTCGTATTTAAGGAATGGCTGAGAAACCATCAAAATTTTCGCAAGTTTGATACTCGAAACCAATAACTACAATGGCCTAGGGCAAAAATACACATACCGTTGTAATCTGGCTAGTTTCTGCTTTCAGATGCAATAGGAAATTCTCGAGTTCGTTAGTCCGTTCGCGAGATATGGGAGTTTGAAGTTAAGGAATGGTTGAGAAACCAGCAAAATTTTTGCTGGTCTGATTCTCGAAACCGATAACTGGAATGGCCTAGGGGAAAAGTACACACACCATTGTAAGCGGGCGAGTTTCTGCTTTCAGATGCAACAGGAATTTCTCGAGTTCGTCAATCCGTTCGCATATATGGGAGTTTGAAGTTATGGAAAGGTTGAGAAACCATCAAAATTTTCGCAATTCTGATGCTAGAGACGAATAACTGGCATAACCTAGGGGAAAAGTACACACACCATTGTAATCGGGCGAGTTTCTACTTTCAGATGCAACAGGAATTTCTCGAGTTCGTCAACCGTTCGCGAGGTATGGGAGTTTGAAGTTAAGGAATGCTTGAGAAACCATCAAAATTTTCGCAAGTCTGATACGCGAAACCAATAACTACAATGGGCTAGGGGAAAAATACACATACCTTTGTAATCGGGCGTGTTTCTACTTTCAGATGCAACAGGAATTTCTCGAGTTTGTCAATCCGTTCGCGAGATATGGGAGTTTGAAGTTAAGGAATGCTTGAGAAACCATCAAAATATTCGCAAGTCTGATACTCGAAACCAATAACTACTATGGCCTAGGGCAAAAATACACATACCGTTGTAATCGGTCGAGCTACTGCTTTCAGATGCAATAGGAATTTCTCGAGTTCGTCAATCCGTTCGCGAGATATGGGGCTTTGAAGTTAAGGAATGCTTGAGAAACCATCAAAATATTAGCAAATCTGATACGCGAAACCAATAACTACAATGGCCTAGGCAGAAATACACATACCTTCGTAATCGGGCGTGTTTCTACTTTCAGATGCAACAGGAATTTTTCGAGTTCGTCAATCCGTCGCGAGATACGGGAGTTTGAAGTTAAGGAATGGTTGAGAATCCATCAAAATTTTCGCAAGTCTGATACTCGAAACCAACAACTGGAATGGCCTAGGGGAAAAGTACACACACCATTGTAATCGGGCGAGTTTCTACTTTCAGATGCAACAGGAATTTTTCGAGTTCGTCATTCCGTTCGCGAGATATGAGAGTTTGAAGATAAGGAATGGTTGAGAAACCAACAAAATTTTCGCAAGTCTGATACTCGAAACAAATAACAACAAAGGCCTAGGGCAAAAATACACATACCATTGTAATCGGACGAGTTTCTGTTTCAGATGCAACAGGAATTTCTCGAGTTCGTCAATCCGTTCGCGAGATAAGGGGGTTTGAAGTTAAGGAATGCTTGAGAAACCATCAAAATATTAGCAAGTCTGATACGCGAAACCAATAACTACAATGGCCTAGGGGAAAAATACACATACCTTTGTAATCGGGCGTGTTTCTACTTTCAGGTGCAACAGGAATTTCTCGAGTTCGTCAATCCGTTCGCGAGATATGGGCGTTTGAAGTTAAGGAATGCTTGAGAAACCATCAAAATATTCGCAAGTCTGATACTCGAAACCAATAACTGGAATGGCCTAGGGCAAAAATACACACGCCATTGTAATTGGGCGAGTTTCTACTTTCAGATGCAACAGGAATTTCTCGAGTTCGTCATTCCGTTCGCGAGATATGGGAGATTGAAGATAAGGAATGGTTGAGAAACCAACAAAATTTTCGCAAGTCTGATACTCGAAACAAATAACTACAAAGGCCTAGGGCAAAAATACACATACCATTGTAATCGGACAAGTTTCTGTTTCAGATGCAACAGGAATTTCTCGAGTTCGTCAATCCGTTCGCGAGATATGGGAGTTTGAAGTTAAGGAATGGTTGTGAAACCATCAAAATTTTCGAAAGTCTGATACTCGAAACCAATGACAACTATGGCCTAGGGCAAAAATACACATACCGTTGTAATCGGGCGAGTTTCTGCTTTCAGATGCAACGGGAATTTATCCAGTTAGTCAATCTGTTCGCGAGATATGAGAGATTGAAGTTAAGGAATGGTTGAGAAACCATCAAAATTTTCGCAAGTCTGATACTCGAAACCAATGACTGGAATGGCCCAGGGAAAAAGTACACACTCCATTGTAATCGGGCGAGTTTCTACTTACAGATGCAACAGGAATATCTCGGGTTCGTCAATCCGTTCTCGAGATATGGGAGATTGAAGTTAAGGAATGGTTGAGAAACCATCAAAATTTTCGCAAGTCTGATACACGAAACCAATAACTACTATGGCCTAGGGCAAAAATACACATACCGTTGTAATCGGGCGAGTTTTTGCTTTCAGATGCAACAGGAATATCTTGAGTTCGTCAATCCGTTCGCGAGATATGGGAGTTTGAAGTTAAGGAATAGTTGAGGAACCATCATAATTTTCGCAAGTCTGACATTCGAAACCAATAACTACCATGGCCTAGGGCAAAAATACACATACCATTGTAATCGGGCGAGGTTCTACTTTCAGATGCAACGGGAATTTCTCCAGTTAGTCAATCCGTTCGCGAGATATGGGAGTGTGAAGTTAAGGAATGGTTGAGAAACCATCAAAATTTTCGCAATTCTGATACTCGAAACCAATAACTGGAATGGCCTAGGGGAAAAGAACACACACCGTTGTAATCGGGCGAGTTTCTACTTTCAGATGCAACAGGAATTCCTCGAGTTCGTCAATCCGTCCGCGAGATATGAGAGATTGAAGTCAAGGAATGGTTGAGAAACCATCAAAATTTTCGCAAGTTTGATACTCGAAACCAATAACTGGAATGGCCTAGGGGAAAAGTACACACACCATTGTAATCGGGCGAGTTTCTACTTTCAGATGCAACAGGAATATCTCGAGTTCGTTAATCCGTTCGCGAGATATGGGAGTTTGGAGTTAAGAGACGGTTGAGAAACCATCAAAATTTTCGCAATTCTGATGCTAGTAACGAATAACTGGAATGGCCTAGGGGAAAATAACACATACCGTTGCAATCGGGCGAGTTTCTACTTTCAGATGCATCAGGAATTTCTCGAGTTCGTCAATCCGTTCGCGAGATATGGGAGTTAGAATTTAAGGAATGGTTGAGAAACCATCAAAATTTTCGCAAGTCTGATACTCGAAACCAATGACTACTATGGCCTAGGGCAAAAATACACATACCGTTGTAATCGGTCGAGTTTCTGCTTTCAGATGCAATAGGAAATTCTCGAGTTTGTCAATCCGTTCGAGAGATATGGGAGTGTGAAGTTAAGGAATGGTTGAGAAACCATCAAAGTTTTCGCAAGTCTGATACTCGGAACCAATAACTACTATGACCTAGGGCAAAAATACACATACCATTGTAATCGAGCGAGATTCTGCTTTCAGGTGCAACAGGAATTTCTCGAGTTCGTCAATCCGTTCGCGAGATATGGGAGTTTGGAGTTAAGAGACGGTTGAGTAACCATCAAAATTTTCGCAATTCTGATGCTAGAAACGAATAACTGGAATGGCCTAGGGGAAAAGAACACATACCGTTGCAATCGGGCGAGTTTCTACTTTCAGATGCAACAGGAATTTCTCGAGTTCGTCCATCCGTTCGCGAGATATGGGAGTTTGGAGTTAAGAGACGGTTGAGAAACCATCAAAATTTTCGCAATTCTGATGCTAGTAACGAATAACTGGAATGGCCTAGGGGAAAATAACACATACCGTTGCAATCGGGCGAGTTTCTACTTTCAGATGCAACAGGAATTTCTCGAGTTCGTCAATCCGTTCGCGAGATATGGGAGTTAGAATTTAAGGAATGGTTGAGAAACCATCAAAATTTTCGCAAGTCTGATACTCGAAACCAATGACTACTATGGCCTAGGGCAAAAATACACATACCGTTGTAATCGGGCGAGTTTCTGCTTTCAGATGCAATAGGAAATTCTCGAGTTTGTCAATCCGTTCGAGAGATATGGGAGTGTGAAGTTAAGGAATGGTTGAGAAACCATCAAAGTTTTCGCAAGTCTGATACTCGGAACCAATAACTACTATGACCTAGGGCAAAAATACACATACCATTGTAATCGAGCGAGTTTCTGCTTTCAGGTGCAACAGGAATTTCTCGAGTTCGTCAATCCGTTCGCGAGATATGGGAGTTTGGAGTTAAGAGACGGTTGAGTAACCATCAAAATTTTCGCAATTCTGATGCTAGAAACGAATAACTGGAATGGCCTAGGGGAAAAGAACACATACCGTTGCAATCGGGCGAGTTTCTACTTTCAGATGCAACAGGAATTTCTCGAGTTCGTCCATCCGTTCGCGAGATATGGGAGTTTGGAGTTAAGAGACGGTTGAGAAACCATCAAAATTTTCGCAATTCTGATGCTAGAAACGCATAACTGGAATGGCATAGGGGAAAATAACACATACCGTTGCAATCGGGCGAGTTTCTACTTTCAGATGCAACAGGAATTTCTCGAGTTCGTCAATCCGTTCGCGAGATATGGGAGTTTGAAGTTAAGGAATGGTTGAGAAACCATCAAAATTTTCGTAAGTCTGATACTCGAAACCAATAACTATTATACAATGGCCTAGGGGAAAAATACACATACCGTTGTAATCGGGCGAGTTTCCACTTCCAGATGCAACCGGAAGTTCTCGAGTTCGCCAATCCGTTCGCGAGATTTGGGAGTTTGAAGTTAAGGAATGGTTGAGAAGCCATCAAAATTTTCGCAAGTCTGATACTCGAAACCAATAACTACTATTTCGTAGGGCAATTATACACATAGCGATGTAGTCGGGCGAGTTTCTGCTTTCATATGCAACAGGAATTTCTCGAGTTCGTCAATCCGTTCGCGAGATATGGAAGTTCGAAATTAAGGAATGGTTGAGAAACCATCAAAATATTCGCAATTCTGATACTCGAAACCAATAACTACTATGGCCTAGGGCAAAAATACACATACCATTGTAATCGGGCGAGTTTCTGCTTTCAGATGCAACAGGAATTTCTCGAGTTCGTCAATCCTTTCGCGAGATATGGTAGTTTGAAATTAAGGAATGGTTGAGAAACCATCAAAATTTTCGCAATTCTGATACTCGAAACCAATAACTACAATGACCTAGGGGAAAAATACACAGACCGTTGTAATCGGGCGAGTATCTGCTTTCAGATGCAATAGGAAATTCTCGAGTTTGTCAATCCGTTCGAGAGATATGGGAGTGTGAAGTTAAGGAATGGTTGAGAAACCATCAAAGTTTTCGCAAGTCTGATACTCGGAACCAATAACTACTATGACCTAGGGCAAAAATACACATACCATTGTAATCGAGCGAGTTTCTGCTTTCAGGTGCAACAGGAATTTCTCGAGTTCGTCAATCCGTTCGCGAGATATGGGAGTTTGGAGTTAAGAGACGGTTGAGAAACCATCAAAATTTTCGCAATTCTGATGCTAGTAACGAATAACTGGAATGGCCTAGGGGAAAATAACACATACCGTTGCAATCGGGCGAGTTTCTACTTTCAGATGCAACAGGAATTTCTCGAGTTCGTCAATCCGTTCGCGAGATATGGGAGTTAGAATTTAAGGAATGGTTGAGAAACCATCAAAATTTTCGCAAGTCTGATACTCGAAACCAATGACTACTATGGCCTAGGGCAAAAATACACATACCGTTGTAATCGGGCGAGTTTCTGCTTTCAGATGCAATAGGAAATTCTCGAGTTTGTCAATCCGTTCGAGAGATATGGGAGTGTGAAGTTAAGGAATGGTTGAGAAACCATCAAAGTTTTCGCAAGTCTGATACTCGGAACCAATAACTACTATGACCTAGGGCAAAAATACACATACCATTGTAATCGAGCGAGTTTCTGCTTTCAGGTGCAACAGGAATTTCTCGAGTTCGTCAATCCGTTCGCGAGATATGGGAGTTTGGAGTTAAGAGACGGTTGAGTAACCATCAAAATTTTCGCAATTCTGATGCTAGAAACGAATAACTGGAATGGCCTAGGGGAAAAGAACACATACCGTTGCAATCGGGCGAGTTTCTACTTTCAGATGCAACAGGAATTTCTCGAGTTCGTCCATCCGTTCGCGAGATATGGGAGTTTGGAGTTAAGAGACGGTTGAGAAACCATCAAAATTTTCGCAATTCTGATGCTAGAAACGCATAACTGGAATGGCATAGGGGAAAATAACACATACCGTTGCAATCGGGCGAGTTTCTACTTTCAGATGCAACAGGAATTTCTCGAGTTCGTCAATCCGTTCGCGAGATATGGGAGTTTGAAGTTAAGGAATGGTTGAGAAACCATCAAAATTTTCGTAAGTCTGATACTCGAAACCAATAACTATTATACAATGGCCTAGGGGAAAAATACACATACCGTTGTAATCGGGCGAGTTTCCACTTCCAGATGCAACCGGAAGTTCTCGAGTTCGCCAATCCGTTCGCGAGATTTGGGAGTTTGAAGTTAAGGAATGGTTGAGAAGCCATCAAAATTTTCGCAAGTCTGATACTCGAAACCAATAACTACTATTTCGTAGGGCAATTATACACATAGCGATGTAGTCGGGCGAGTTTCTGCTTTCATATGCAACAGGAATTTCTCGAGTTCGTCAATCCGTTCGCGAGATATGGAAGTTCGAAATTAAGGAATGGTTGAGAAACCATCAAAATATTCGCAATTCTGATACTCGAAACCAATAACTACTATGGCCTAGGGCAAAAATACACATACCATTGTAATCGGGCGAGTTTCTGATTTCAGATGCAACAGGAATTTCTCGAGTTCGTCAATCCTTTCGCGAGATATGGTAGTTTGAAATTAAGGAATGGTTGAGAAACCATCAAAATTTTCGCAATTCTGATACTCGAAACCAATAACTACAATGACCTAGGGGAAAAATACACAGACCGTTGTAATCGGGCGAGTATCTGCTTTCAGATGCAACAGGAACTTCTCGAGATCGTCAATCCGTTCGCGAGGTATGGGAGTGTGAAGTTAAGGAATGGTTGAAAACCATCAAAATTTTCGCAAGTCTGATACTCGAAACCAATAACTACTATGGCCTAGGGCAAAAATACACATACCATTGTAATCGGGCGAGTTTCTGCTGTCAGATGCAACAGGATTTTCTCGAGTTCGTCAATCCGTTCGCGAGATATGGTAGTTTGAAATTAAGGAAATGTTGAGAAACCATCAAAATTTTCGCAATTCTGATACTCGAAACCAATAACTGGAATGGCCTAGGGGAAAAGAACACACACCATTGTAATCGGGCGAGTTTCTACTTTCAGATGCAACAGGAATTCCTCGAGTTCGTCAATCCGTCCGCGAGATATGGGAGATTGAAGTTAAGGAATGGTTGAGAAACCATCAAAATTTTCGCAAGTTTGATACTCGAAACCAATAACTGTGATGGTCTAGGGGAAAAGTACGCACACCATTGTAATCGGGCGAGTTTCTTTTTTCAGATGCAACAGGAATATCTCGAGTTCGTTAATCCGTTCGCGAGATATGGGAGTTTGGAGTTAAGAGACGGTTGAGAAACCATCAAAATTTTCGCAATTGTGATGCTAGAAACGATTAACTGGAATGGCCTAGGGGAAAATAACACATACCGTTGCAATCGGGCTAGTTTCTACTTTCAGATGCAACAGGAATTTCTCGAGTTCGTCAATCCGTTCGAGAGATATGGGAGTGTGAAGTTAAGGAATGGTTGAGAAACCATCAAAGTTTTCGCAACTCTGATACTCGAAACCAATAACTACTATGACCTAGGGCAAAAATACACATACCATTGTAATCGGGCGAGTTTCTGCTTTCAGATGCAACAGGAATTTCTCGAGTTCGTCAATCTGTTCGCGAGATATGGGAGTTTGGAGTTAAGAGACGGTTGAGTAACCATCAAAATTTTCGCAAGTCTGATACTCGAAACCAATAACTGCTATTGCCTAGGGCAAGAATACACAAACCGTCGTAATCGGGCGAGCTTCTGCTTTCAAATTCAACAGGAATTTCTCGAGTTCGTCAATCCGTTCGCGAGATATGGGAGTTTGGAGTTGAGAGACGGTTGAGAAACCATCAAAATTTTCGGAATTCTGATAGTCGAAACCAATAACAGGAATGGCCTAGGGGAAAAGTACACACACCGTTGTAATCTGGCGAGTTTCTACTTTCAGATGCAACAGGAATTTCTCCAGTTCGTCGATACGTTCGCGAGATGTGGGAGTTTGAAGTTAAGGAATGGTTGAGACAGCATTAAAGTCTTCGCAAGTCTGATACTCGAAACCAATAACTACAAAGACCTAGGGGAAAAATACACATACCATTGTAATCGGGCGAGTTTCTACTTTCAGATGGAACAGGAATTTCTCCAGTTCGTCAATCCGTTCGCGAGGTGTGGGAGTTTGAAGTTAAGGAATGGTTGAGAAACCATCAAAATTTTCGCAAGTCTGATACTCGAAACCAATAACTACAATGGCCTAGGGGAAAAGTACACACACCATTGTAATCGGGCGAGGTTCTACTTTCAGATGCAACAGGAATTTCTGGAGTTCGTCAATCCTTTCGCGAGATATGGGAGTTTGGAGTTAAGAGACGGTTGAGAAACCATCAAAATTTTCGCAAGTCTGATACGCGAAACCAATAACTAGGTGGACCGGAAAGTAATGTCGTTTCTGCGCATGTCACTATTTGATTGTCATTTGTCAGCTCATTGTGTACATTAAAGTCGTAGCAAAGACATTCTGAGGTTATAGTGACTTGTTTAGTTGTAAATAATTAAATTTAAAATTTTTCTTTACAATTTTGGGTGAAATGGCCAGCCAAATACCAGAAGAGGTACATATCCGGCATTGCATGCTTTTTGAGTTTCGCAAGGGTAGTAACGCAACAGTTGCTACCAAAAACATTTGCGATGTTTATCCAAATGCATTAGACGTTCGTAAATGCCAAAGGTGGTTTTCCAAGTTCAAATCCGGTAATTTTGATCTTTCCGACTCGTATCGATCAGGAAGACCAACAACGTTAGACAATGACGTGTTAAGTGCGGAAGTGGAAGCAAATCCGTGTCAGACAATCGAGGAATTGTCAAACAGTCTTAACCAACCTTGGTCGACCATCCAAGAACATTTGCAGCGGATTGGGAAAGTAAGCAGAGCAGGTGTTTGGGTCCCGCATAATCTGTCCGAAGAGAACAAGGCTAACCGATCCACCACATGCAACTTATTGCTTCAACGGCACAATACAGAAGCGTTTTTTGATCGCTTGATCACCGGAGATGAAAAGTGGGTTCTTTATGATAATCCAAAACGCAAAAGGCAGTGGCTCTCTCCAAATGAATCGCCACAAAGTACTGCTAAGCCAGGTTTACACCCCAAAAAGGCCCTTTTGTGTGTTTGGTGGAGTATTCGCGGCGTTGTTCATTTTGAAGTGCTGAAACCTGGACAGACTGTGAATGCAGACCTTTACTGTGAACAATTAGATCGTGTAAATAAATCTTTAATTGAAAAGTGGCCAGCGATTGTCAACAGAAAAGGCGTTATTCTGCAACACGATAATGCAAGACCGCACTGCGCAAGACGAACCTTGGCAAAAATTAATGAATTGGGGTGGGAGGTACTGCCTCACCCACCATACTCGCCCGATGTTGCACCATCGGATTTCCATTTATTCCGATCGCTTCAACACTTTCTAAGTGGCAAAAGATTTGCAAATTTGGATGATATTCAAAATGCCATCTCTGTATATTTTGCTCAAAAACCAATTGATTTTTATCGACCCGGCATTGAAAATTTGCACACTAGATGGCAAAAGGTTGTTGATAATGAGGGTGATTATATCATTGATTAAAAATAAAAACTCGTTAAAAATTTATGTGTTTGAATTTAATGTAAGGAAACGACATTACTTTCCGGTCCCCCTAATACAATGGCCTAGGGGAAAAATACACATACCTTTGTAATCGGGCGTGTTTCTACTTTCACATGCAACAGGAATTTCTCGAGTTCGTCAATCCGTTCGCGAGATATGGGAGTTTGAAGTTAAGGAATGCTTGAGAAACCATCAAAATATTCGCAAGTCTGATACTCGAAACCAATAACTGGAATGGCCTAGGGCAAAAGTACACACGCCATTGTAATTGGGCGAGTTTCTACTTTCAGGTGCAACAGGAATTTCTCGAGTTCGTCATTCCGTTCGCGAGATATGGGAGTTTGAAGATAAGGAATGGTTGAGAAACCAACAAAATTTTCGCAAGTCTGATACTCGAAACAAATAACTACAAAGGCCTAGGGCAAAAATACACATACCATTGTAATCGGACGAGTTTCTGTTTCAGATGCAACAGGAATTTCTCGAGTTCGTCAATCCGTTCGCGAGATATGGGAGTTTGAAGTTAAGGAGTAGTTGAGAAACCATCAAAATTTTCGCAATTCTGATGCTAGAAACGAAAAACTGGAATGGCCTAGGGGAAAAGCATACACACCATAGTAATCGGGCGAGTTTCTAGTTTCAGATGCAACAGGAATTTCTCGAGTTCGTCAATCCGTTCGCGAGATATGGGAGTTTGAAGCTAAGGAATGGTTGTGAAACCATCAAAATTTTCGAAAGTCTGATACGCGAAACCAATAACTACAATGGCCTAGGGCAAAAATACACATGCCGTTGTGATCGGGCGAGTTTCTGCTTTCAGATGGAACAGGAATTTCTCGAGTTCGTCAGTCTGTTCGCGAGATATGGGTGTTTGGAGTTAAGGAATGGTTGAGAAACCATAAAAATTTGCCCTGGTCTGATACTCGAAACCTATAACTGGAATGGCCGAGGGGAAAAGTACACACACCATTGTAATCGGGCGAGTTTCTACTTTCCGATGCAACAGGAATTTCTCGAGTTCGTCATTCCGTTCGCGAGATATGGGAGTTTGAAGTTAAGGAATGGTTGAGAAACCATCAAAATTTTCGCAAGTCTGATACTAGAAACCAATAACTACTATTGCCTAGGGCAAAAATACACATACCGTTGTAATCGGGCGAGTTTCTGCTTTCAGATGCAACGGGAATTTCCCAGTTAGTCAATCCTTTCGCGAGATATGAGAGATTGAAGTTAAGGAATGGTTGAGAAACCATCAAAATTTTCGTAAGTCTGATACTCGAAACCAATAACTACAATGGCCTAGGGGAAAAATACACATACCGTTGTAATCGGGCGAGTTTCCACTTCCAGATGCAACAGGAATTTCTCGAGTTCGTCAATCCGTTCGCGAGATATGGGAGTTTGGAGTTAAGAGACGGTTGAGAAACCATCAAAATTTTCGCAATTCTGATGCTAGAAACGCATAACTGGAATAGCATAGGGGAAAATAACACATACCGTTGCAATCGGGCGAGTTTCTACTTTCAGATGCAACAGGAATTTCTCGAGTGCGTCAATCCGTTCGCGAGATATGGGAGTTTGAAGTTAAGGAATGGTTGAGAAACCATCAAAATTTTCGCAAGTCTGATATTCGAGACCAATGACTACTATGGCCTAGGGCAAAAATACACATACCGTTGTAATCGGGCGAGTTTCTGCTTTCAGATGCAATAGGAAATTCTCGAGTTTGTCAATCCGTTCGAGAGATATGGGAGTTTGAAGTTAAGGAATGGTTGAGAAACCATCAAAATTTTCGCAAGTCTGATACTAGAAACCAATAACTACTATTGCCTAGGGCAAAAATACACATACCGTTGTAATCGGGCGAGTTTCTGCTTTCAGATGCAACGGGAATTTCCCAGTTAGTCAATCCTTTCGCGAGATATGAGAGATTGAAGTTAAGGAATGATTGAAAAACCATCAAAATTTTCGCAAGTCTGATACTCGAAACCAATAACTGCTATTGCCTAGGGCAAGAACACACAAACCGTCGTAATCGTGCGAGCTTCTGCTTTCAAATTCAACAGGAAATTCTCGAGTTCGTCAATCCGTTCGCGAGATATGGGAGTTTGGAGTTGAGAGACGGTTGAGAAACCATCAAAATTTTCGGAATTCTGATAGTCGAAACCAATAACAGGAATGGCCTAGGGGAAAAGTACACACACCGTTGTAATCCGGCGAGTTTCTACTTTCAGATGCAACAGGAATTTCTCCAGTTCGTCAATCCGTTCGCGAGATGTGGGAGTTTGAAGTTAAGGAATGGTTGAGACAGCATCAAAATCTTCGCAAGTCTGATACTCGAAACCAATAACTACAAAGACCTAGGGGAAAAATACACATACCATTGTAATCGGGCGAGTTTTTACTTTCAGATGCGACAGGAATTTCTCCAGTTCGTCAATCCGTTCGCGAGGTGTGGGAGTTTGAAGTTAAGGAATGGTTGAGACAGCATCAAAATCTTCGCAAGTCTGATACTCGAAACCAATAACTACAAAGACCTAGGGGAAAAATACACATACCATTGTAATCGGGCGAGTTTCTACTTTCAGATGCAACAGGAATTTCTCCAGTTCGTCAATCCATTCGCGAGATATGGGAGTTTGGAGTTAAGAGACGGTTGAGAAACCATCAAAATTTTCGAAATTCTAATGCTAGAAACGAATAACTGGAATGGCCTAGGGGAAAAGAACACATACCATTGTAATCGGGTGAGTGTCTACTGTCAGATGCAACAGGAATTTCACGAGTTCGTCAATCCGTTCGCGAAATATGGCAGTTTGAAGTTAAGGAATGCTTGAGAAACCATCAATATTTTAGGAAGCTGATACTCTAAACCATTAACTAATATGGCCTAGGGCAAAAATACACATACCGTTGTAATCGGGCGAGTCTCTGCTTTCAGATTCAACAGGAATTTCACTAGTTCGTCAGTCCGTTCGCGAGATATTGGAGTTTGAAGTTAAGAGATGGTTGAGAAACCATCAAAATTTTCGCAAGTCTGATACTCGAAACCAACAACTGGAACGGTCTAGGGGAAATGTACACACACCATTTTAATCGGGCGAGTTTCTACTTTCAGATGCAACAGGAATTTCTCGAGTTCGTCAATCCGTTCGCGAGATATGGGAGTTTGATGTTAAGGAATTGTTGAGAAACAATCAAAATTTTCGCAAGTCTGATACTCGAAAGCAATAACTGGAATGGCCTAGGGAAAAGTACACACACCATTGTAATCGGGCATGTTTCTACTTTCAGATGCGTCAGGAATTTCTCAAGTTCGTCAATCCGTTCGCGAAATATCGGAGTTTGGAGTTAAGAGATGGTTGAGAAACCATCAAAATTTTTGCAAGTCTGATACTCGAAACCAACAACTGGAACGGTCTAGGGGAAATGTACACACACCATTTTAATCGGGCGAGTTTCTACTTTCAGATGCAACAGGAATTTCTCGAGTTCGTCAATCCGTTCGCGAGATATGGGAGTTTGATGTTAAGGAATTGTTGAGAAACAATCAAAATTTTCGCAAGTCTGATACTCGAAACCAATAACTGGAATGGCCTAGGGCAAAAGAACACACGCCATTGTAATTGGGCGAGTTTCTACTTTCAGATGCAACAGGAATTTCTCGAGTTCGTCATTCCGTTCGCGAGATATGGGAGTTTGAAGATAAGGAATGGTTGAGAAACCAACAAAATTTTCGCAAGTCTGATACTCGAAACAAATAACTACAAAGGCCTAGGGCAAAAATACACATACCATTGTAATCGGACGAGTTTCTGTTTCAGATGCAACAGGAATTTCTCGAGTTCGTCAATCCGTT